>NW_026112533.1:0-104965 GCF_024323335.1 Lathyrus oleraceus
GTTGCTAGCAATTGTATCCCAACAAGTTGTCTTCTGGATCATTGCCGATGCTTGCAATGTTATTCCCTTTGAAGTCGCCAGTGGGTTCTTTCACCGTTTGCTAGTGATTTGTTCCCCAGATCATTGATTGTTTATAAATGCATCCCCAGCTAGTCCTTGTGGGTAATTGCCGATGCTTGCAATCCATCCCCAGCGAGTCTTCTTTCATTTACCCGTTTGCTTGTAATGATTGTTGCTCCTTTTGATTGGTCATCTTTATATACCTAGTTTGGTATCCCGATGCCTTTCTTTTTGGTCGATTTATCCTTTGTTAACCCAGTAACCGGTTGTGGATAATCTTCCATGCGAGTATTCTATCCACGTTCTGACGGTAATGGATAATATATCTCATGCACTCTTCAGTCGAAGCCTTTTGTGTTTCCCTAGTCGAGTAAGATTCGTTATTTCCCTTTGTGGAATCGAATATTTGTTTCTTGGATAATTGTCGGATGCTTGCATTTATCCCCTTTGAGTTGTCCTTTGTTTACCCGTATGCTTGGTATCGATTGTCTCTCATTTTGTTGACCACCTATTATTGCCCTAACCGGTATCTCTGGTGTCTCTTCCTTTTCGAGTATATTATTCACGTTCTGACGGTAATGAAATATGTCTCATGCGCTCGTTGTTGGAATCCTTTGTTGATTTTCCCCAGTAGAGTAAGATTCGTATTCTTTGTAGAATCGAATATCCATCCTTTAACCAGTTTGTGTTTGGATGATGAGTGTTTTGGCAGTAAAAACCAATTCACGTTTTCGGTAGGTCACCTATTATATACCTCGGTATCCCTGGTGTTTCCTTCCATGAGAGTATGTTATCTACGTTCTGACGGTAATAGATAATATATCTTATGCGAGTATTCTATCCACGTTCTGACGGTAATGGATATTATATCTCATGCGCTCTTTGGATTTGTGTCCCTCTTTGAGTAAGATTCGTTTTCCCGTTGCGGATTCAAATGTCCATCCTGTAAGTTGATTTGCTTTTTCAAGCCCTCCTTTCGGATGATGAGTGTTTTGGCATATATACCAATTCACGCTTCGGTCGGTCACCTATTATACCTCGGTATCCCTGGTGTTCCTTCCTTGCTGCTCCCTATTATGACCTTGGTCCCTTGTGGAGTCAGATTTTCCTGAGTGAATGTACCTTTTTAGGTCTTTCTCAGATGTTTGGTTGATTGATACCTCTCACCCTTATACCAGTCTTAGATATTCATTCTTCCCGAGTTTGTTACCCTTATACCGGTAACACCTCATCTTATTGTTTCCCCAGGAGTCTCTTTGTTAGACCTTTCCCGGTGGAGTTTCTTGTTGTGATTTTGCCCTTTTGCTGTATTGGCGTTTTCCCCAATATATGCAAGTTTTCCCCGGCAAGGAGGTTCTTTGTGAATCGTTCCTTGGTCCGAGTCCGGATTTTTTATCCGAAGTATCCTTTGTGGATAGTTTGAGTCAGCTTGAGTCTTTCCAATGGATGTGTTTTCCTTTGGAATTCTTCTTTTCCCCAGTGTGAGTCCTTCACTCCCCAGTGAGGTCTCCAGTTCAGTCGTGTTTTGGTCACGCTGTGTCAGTTTTGTTTTTCCTAATTCAGAGTCGTGTCCTGCTCACGCATTTCTTTTTCTTTTTATTATCCCCAATAAGAGTCCTTACAAGAGTCCTGTTAGAGTCTTTGTTCCTGGTGAGTGTATTACTCCGATGGATCGTCTTTTCTTCTGTGTGAACCATATCCCCACAGAGTTTGTGTCTTTTACATGCATACATCTGCATCATGAGGTCTCTTAGGGACCAAAATTTGTCTCATTACTGTTATTTAAGCCCATTCTACCGCGTCGAGATGAAGATTTCTAAACTTCACTTCTCCGGCTAGAATGACCTTAAATAGGGGCATCTGTAAGACCCCAATTTTGTCCCTAAGATCCCTCATGGCATCATGTCATATCACATCATTGCCTCAAGGATCATTGTGCACCTTGCCTCCTTTCCTTGTGGGTGGGTTATCTTTTGAGAGTGATTCTTGATCACCAAGCATGTTTTGCATTTGTATATCATTTCTTTTCATTTTTTTACTAACCAAAAGTACAAAAATATTGTCATCTAACCTTGTTACTTGCAGATGAAGCAATCTAGGCCAAGCAGTCTAAGGCAGCCATTGAGCAATAGATGGTGGCCATTCTGAAGAATTTGGGCACCATGATCATTATCAAGAGTTCATATGAGTTGTGATATCATTTTGAATCAAGATCTCAAGTGGTAGAGGCTTGGATTCATCAGAGCATAGCTAGGTCAGTTGAAACCCTAGAAAAGTCAACACAAGTCAACTGTGCATTTAATCATGGATTTGAAGGTGGGAGATGGTTAGAGAGGCCCATTCATGTCCATACAAGTCTCATTTGACATTTCAAACATCAACATTGAAGAATTTGAGGTCAGATGGAAACTTTCCAAAAATAGTAAGTGACCTGTAATTTCAAACTGCCAAAAATGGAAAGGTCTTCTCCTCAAGTTTACATCATCAAGCAAGCTTCAAATGAAATTTTGTCCAACATGAAAATTGAAGATCTTGCTCTCACCTTTCCAAAAAGTCCAAGAACATGAATTTCTAATTTGTGGTTGAAAAGTTATGGATCAATCATTGTCAAGTGAATTTGAACTTCAAGCTTGCATAACTTTTGAACCAAAAGGCCAATTGAAGTGGTTCTTCTTGCAACATTTCCATCTTGATATGCACTATCCAAATCATGCATTACATTTCATCAATTCTCATCATAAAAATATTGGATTTTTCACTTGATTTCATTTGAATTTTTTGGAGGGAAAGTATCAAATTTGAAAATGGTGCATTGTTTTCATTTCCAACCAATCACATTTGCTTCAAAACAGATTTTGAAATGCATTTCCAAGCTAGCTCGGTTACTATTCCATTGCCATGCATGCATAAAGGGTGATTTTGCCATTTTGCATCAACATTCCAATTTCATTAATCCTTGGGGTTTTGGCTAAGCATGATTAACAAGCTTCATTAACAGTGGATATATAAAGCTAATCATAACAGAAAATCACAACACAACTTCACAAACTCAGATCTGAAAATTTTCATCTCAACTTTCTCTCAACTTTTCATCGAATTTCTTGATATCCTTTGCTTGTTTCTTGAATTGTTCATCATCTACAAGCATTGTTGAGGATTATTGAAGCAGGATCTTGAAGAATTCAAGCTAAATCGTGGACTGTTGAACATTGCATCATCCATGGCAGTTGAGATTTCTGGACCAATCGAGCATTGCTGAGCTGTTCTTCATCCATTATCTATCCAAGCAGTGTAGAGCATCTGTTTCGCATTTCCAGGCCTTGAATCAAGCAAATTAACTTCTGCATCTTCATTGAGGTTAGATTTCGAATGCTCTAATTCATGAAATTATGATATGCATCTTGTAGATCTCTCATTGCTGATCATGCTGAACTTTAGATCTATTGATTTCATGCAATATTGAAGTAGTTATGTTGATTTTTAGTTTGATTGATAAAACTTTCTTTGCTCGATTCTTTTAATGTGTGCTGAATTAGATGAAATAAATTGGATTGGTGATGTGTGTTGAAGGACGATTCCATTGATATATGTTTGGTAGATTTCTGTGTTGATTTGTTCTTGGTGATGAAGAACACGATGAACTGAATGAGCTTGCTAGGGTTTATGATTCCAGAACGTATTTGATCCATTTTCCCGTGTGTTTGCATGTTTTGGGTGTTAGTACTCATGTGTGGTCCAAATGCCGGCTTCTGATTGGCCAACGTTTCAATTAAATGAAACGCAACGTTTAACCTGGCGCCACAATTTGAATGCATGCGTGGTTCGATTCCGGACCAAAGCATTTTCCATTTTGGCTTTTGCATTTTCATTCAATTATGCTTTCCATGTTCATGCTACTTCATCATGCATTTTTTAATTTTCCTCTTCATTAAAAAATTCATAACTCAAAAAATACTCATCCAAATCACATGAGATTTTTTGCACAATGATCTTCATGATGTCTTCTATTTTATGGATATTTTACAGAATTTGTGCACGGTTGAAAATATTTTTGGCCTAGGGTTTATGTTTGCATGTCATACCTTGCACCTTGCTTGCTATTTTCTTTGTGAAATGATGATGGTTAATCCAATGAACATGAAAATTGACATGCATAAACTAGACATCCTAATGGTCATTTTGGTATATAGTTTGCATTTTTCTCATTTATGGATGTTGAGTTATGATGTGATAAATGGAGGTGTGACAATGTGTTCACACCATTTTCTTGTTCAACTTGCTGATTTTATTTACCATGCCAAATTAATGCCAAATGATCTAATTTTTGCATGATTCTCCTTCTGGATGTTAAGATTGATCATGAATTTTTGTAGAATTTTTAGGTCTATTTCTGATTTGTTTGGGATTTTCTTTGCTGGTTAGTCATGTTTGGACTTTTGATGAGTGTTGAACTTAGATGATTTGTGAAATGCTTATGCTTTATCATATGAACTTGAAATTTTGCACATTGATTCTAGACACATTGAAGTTTATTGTGGCTTTGGTTTGAATCATTTATCATTTGTCATTTCTGTTTTAGTATTGCCTTAAGTTGATGTATCAATTTGTTCTTCTTTTGAGCTTGTTTATGCTTACCATGACTTGGTGAATTTCTTTGACTTGCTTATACTTGTCCAAATGCTATGATTTTTGGTGTGTTGATCATTTGATGTGTGCTGTTTAGCCATGATGTTTCTTGAGATTTATTGAGCCATTCTGGAATTAATATGCCTTGGTTTATTCTGTTGCTTCAATGAGCTCTCAACTTGCCTCCTTTGACATGATTTGTTTATGAAATGAAATTGGTGAATGATATTGACATGAGACCACTTGGATGGTGTTCTAATTTGATTAATCTTGATTCCTGTCAATTTTCATGTTCTGTTTTGGAATATTTCTACTTCTTTGACCCTAGGCTTTGGCCTAAGGGTTTGCTTCTCATGTTTGAGTTTGTTTTCAGGTTAAGAAGCACATGGCCATAAGGAGATTAGTTCACATTGCTTGAGTTGGTTATTTGATGGTTATTGGCTAACCTTGAATTGTTTTGTAGGATGCTTTGAGCTCATTTGAATTAAGCTTGTGCCTTGCACAATGTTGCCTTACTTGTTTGATTGTATATTGTCTGTTGACTGTTGGATTATCTGTTTGACTTTTTGAATTGTATACTGATTTGTTTGATGTTTCCACAGGTACATTAGTTGCTTAAGTTCATTTTGAACTTGCTTGGTTGCTTAACCAATTAGGTATAATATCTCTTCTTCATGTAGTCTGGAAGACCTGGCTTGTTATGTAGCCAGGCACCTGTCTGAAGTCCTCCTTAAGAGGCAATGTTTGTGATTGTTTATCTTTGTCCCCAAGCAGGAAAAGTCCTTTTGATAAGGCAATTGGTAGATAAAAGAGATGTGTAGTCCATCTCCTACTATTCTGTGTGTCATCCCTTTGCTCATATTACATGTAATGCATTGTGGATCTTAACCCAAGATCTATAGAGTCATTCACTTGTGGAGAGAGTTCCAACTTTCTGAACTCCCACACCTTCTATCATTTGAAGCTCTCCCTGACCAGGGATAAGAGCCATGAGGCACACCCCTCATATCCTTTTCATCTGCTTCACCTTAACCCTCAATGTTAAGGTTAAGAGCACCACTTACCCCATTCCAGTTGACTTTAAAGTCTAACCCTTGTTTGAGCCTAATTGCTTGTATATTGGGTGCTAATTGACTTTGTTTGATTGATTGCTTGATTCATCTGTACATGTTTGCTTGTTTGCCTTTGTGCATTTATCATCAGTAATTGTTCATTAGTGCATGATCATCATTTCATATCTTTGTGACACATCTTTGTTTGTCCATTGAGGAATCAGTTGTAAGTCCATTCATTGGCCATTGTTCCTATGATTTGGAAGGGATGAGTGTAAGACCATTTCATTGGCCACTTATATCCTCTTTGCTTAGTGCTTCTGTTTGTTTGTTGTATGTGAGGATTCAATTGTAAGTCCATGTTGTTGGCATTTGTATTCCTATGATCATCCTTTGGAGATTAGAGTAGGTCCAGATAGATTGGCATCTGATATCCATGTTTTGTTGTCTGTTTTGTGAGATTGGTATAAGTCCATTTATTGGCATCCGGTATCGTTGTTTTGTTTTAGGAGATTGGTGTAAATCCATTTATTGGTATCCGGAATCCGCTTTTGTTTGTGAGATTGGTATAAGTCCATTTATTGGCATCCGGTATCATTGTTTTGTTTTAGGAGATTGGTGTAAATCCATTTATTGGTATCCGGTATCCGCTTTTGTTTGTGAGATTGGTATAAGTCCATTTATTGGCATCCGGTATCATTGTTTTGTTTTAGGAGATTGGTGTAAATCCATTGATTGGTATCCGGTATCCGCTTTTTGTTTGTGAGATTGGTATAAGTCCATTTATTGGCATCCGGTATCATTGTTTTGTTTTAGGAGATTGGTGTAAATCCATTTATTGGTATCCGGTATCCGCTTTTGTTTGTGAGATTGGTATAAGTCCATTTATTGGCATCCGGTATCATTGTTTTGTTTTAGGAGATTGGTGTAAATCCATTGATTGGTATCCGGTATCCGCTTTTTGTTTGTGAGATTGGTATAAGTCCATTTATTGGCATCCGGTATCATTGTTTTGATTTAGGAGATTGGTGTAAATCCATTTGTTGGTATCCGGTATCCACCTTTGTTTGTGAGATTGGTGTAAGTCCATTGATTGGCATCCGGTATCACCTTGCTTTTTATTTGCTTACTTGCTTTGTTGCTCATTCCAAAGGACACACTTGAATCATCTTCTATATGATTTCAAGAGGTGAACTTCTAGGAAGTTTTACACTCCTTCATCCACATTCCTTTTTGTTTCAAAACTCCCTTCTCACTTGTTGACTTTTCAAACTTGTAAATACATAGTGTGCAAACATTTCATGTCTTTTCAAATTAGAAACCTGGACCCTAAGTCCTTGACTTTTCAAACCCCATTTCATAACACTTCTTTGAATTGAATACTAATAATACTTTGACCATCCTTTTGTGAATAGTCATAATCAATTAACTTCATCCATTCAATTGTTTTGTGGCTTTGTCCATTGTTGATATGTTTTCATACATCAGCCATATGTTTCAATTCTCATAGTGGTTGATGTAAATCTCACCACATCCTTAGTGAGTTGATTGTAAGTCTTCCATACTTATTATAGGGTTAACCCCTCACTAGTATGTTGAAGCTATCCTCGCATGGTGGATTGTTGGTATTGGTTGAGTTTTCTCCCGTTGAGAATGAAAAGCCTTAGTGCTCTTGTTTTAAAATGAACCCACTGATATTTTGGAAATCTTTTAGCCGAACTACGGCCTTTTGATCCTTTACCTTTTTATGGAAAGGTACGTAGGCAACGGGTTCATCCGTTCAAACACAAAAATAATAAATTGTATATTCTTTTCTCATCTTCCCAATCATGTTTGCACAATATGTCATAAATAAATAAACTTTTTATACAACAAGATTGAAAAGGGATCCCTAGGAGTACCTAGGACGTTTTGGGTGCCTAACACCTTCCCATTGCGTAATTTACCCCTTACCCAGATTCTCTGATCTTTTCATTAGTTTTCTATGTGTAAAACTTCTTAGGCTTTTGTTCGATTTTTGGCCAATCCTTTGGATAAATAAAAGTGCGGTGGCGACTCGATTTCTTTGTATGCTTTGCTTATGGTTTAATTAATAAGTCATATAGTGACGAATACACCGCTACAAGTTGCACCGAACTGGGTTAACAATTGCTTGTGTCTCTTGCATTACTATTCTTTATCTTTTATCCTGTTTGTATTGTTCAAATATTAGTGTCATGACATTACCTTCGACATCTCATATCTGATACCAGAATTTCATATCTGACACATACATTGTTATTGTCCAGCCTTAGATAGGCATGACTTCTACATAAGGCTACTTATAATTGCTTAACATAGCACTAAATTGTTCTGACACAATTGACTAACCGTTAACTCCTAATATTAATTCTTGCTCTTTACATTATTGTCATTTATTTCTTTCCATTTAATTCAAGTGATTTAAGTTTATGTCATTTAGCATTATGTCATTTACTTTATGCACTTTAATTTTATGTCTCATTAATCATTGAAGCGCCGCGAAAAATACAATGTCGCCACCGGATTTTATTTATTCCAATGGAAAGGGAAAATAGCGATAAAACCCCAAATTAGAGAAATGGTCTCGCAACCAAGAGCGGATTCGGAAGTCGGTTAGGCAAGGGGAAGGTATTAGCACCCCTCACATCCATGGTACTCCATGGGAACCACTTGCTCGTATCAAATGCGTATGGATGTTTACTTATATGTAAGTTGCTTGCTATCGGGAATGAGATGAGAGATGAGATGGGAGAGAAAATAAGTTTTAAGTTAGTGTGCTCGCCAAGGATTTGGGCCCTTGTGCCTACGTATCCCCATACGTGCAATAGGGAAGTCAGAGCTTCGTAGTTCGGCTCAAAAAATGGCGTATTTGTTTGGTTGTTTTTACTGAACAATATTGACGTTCGCGTGCTACTGTTCACTTGCTTGTATACTCTGTCATGGGAACAAAAAGTATTTGCTTGTTTGCGGTAAAGTGGAGACGTTTGGTTCACACTCTAGCAGTTCAACATTACTTGATCGCACATGGAGGCTTAAGCTTCGTTCACGGTAGAACGGAAGTAACACGTCCTTATTGAAAGGTTTTGAAGAGAGTGCGCTAAGGCAAAAGATGATTTGATTTGTTAGGGTCGATTTTATGCATGGAGACAAGCATTAAACCCTTGGCTAGATACAGTCAACGGTCCAATAACTTGGGAGTTGAGAGGACAACATGGTCCTAACCACTCTTTTTCATCCAAAAAAGAGATTTGATTATGAAAGGAGTTTGGCAAGTTTAATCGTTGGAACTTAGAGGGAGACAAGTCTCTAACCCTTGACTAAGTACAGTCAACAATCAAAGTAGTTGGGAATCGAGAGGACAATGGAGTCCTAACTATTCTTTTTCTTCCTCATAGCGCCTAGATTTAACTTATTTGAATGATTAGATGTTTTAAGGGGGAAAGTCAAGTGTCGGGTCCTCAGGCTAGGTACGGCCGACAACCCAATTACTTGAATGTTGTGTACAAACACGTACACCCCATTTGCATTCCACTTTATTATGAAATATTTTGAAAAAGAAACTTGACGTTGAATCAAGTGTTTTGAATTTATTATGAAAATAGTGAGTGAAGAAAGGAGGTAAGAGATAGAATTGTTCGAGAATAGAATGGAGAAGATATGAATAAAGGATCATGGAGTGAATGGAGAATGATTGACATTGGATCAAGCATTTACGTTGCAATGGTGTGAGTTTTATTTGGAAAACAACTTGACGTTGAATCAAGTTTCTTTTGTTTCTTTTGAAAAATGCTTTGTTTATCGTTTTGTATTTTATCTTGGTTATTAACCTGTATGGTGAACTAAGCTAGAAAGCAATAAAGCTAAGCTATTACATGATTAGGGGGAGGGGGAACATTTAACCTATAATGGGGGATCTATCCACACAATACAATGGAAAGGAAATGAAAGGAAAATACAAGTTACAAACTACTAAACTATGTACCATGCCTAAGGCATACAAGTGACATGGTACTTCAAACAATACAAAGTTATTGGATGAAATGGAATGGTTAGGAGTATGGCTAGCTAAGAGTGAGCTTGCTTCTCCAAGTCATATGTGACAACACAAAACAACAAACGAGTTAGCATGAATGAGAATGATGCAATAATATGTAAGTACATACAATGGTTAGAATCGATTCAAAAGGTAGTGGATTAATCCATGAAAAACAATCAAAGATCTATCCTATGATCAAGGGAAATGAAACTAAGCATACAAAGTATTCATTACCTAAATTGAAATGGGATTTTCAATTTAATCAAAGTGATCATAAACCAAGGAAACGATTAAAAGGACAATTAAAATGACTATTATTTCTAAGAGTCTAAAATCTATCTAAACATGAATTAGGATAAAAATCAATCAAATGGAAAATTCACAATCTAAATCAAGAGTTGAATTCTAATCTACATGATTACACAAATCAAATTGAGTGGAAATTAACCTAAGGTTTAATCATGGTAAAATCAATATCCAACCATCTTAATCCACACAAAATCCACAAAATGAAATAATCAAAATCTATTACCCAAAATTCTAATCAAGGCATGGTTAATCAAATGAGTTTTAATTCTGGAAAATTAAGAAAAATTAAATCTAATCTAAAGTTCGATTAAACCTAATTTCTAATTAACTATCTAATCCTAATTAACCCATGAACTATGCTAATTATTCACTAAAACTATGTTAATTCCTAATTTTTTCTAAAACTAAGAATTTCAAACTAACAACAACAAGACAAAGGAAGCATCATGATTAACCAAAGAACTGAGATTAATAAATAAATTAACATCATTAAGGATCAATTAAGCGAGATTAATATTGAGCCAGAGGGGTGTTACCGATGGAAGAGGGGTAGGAATGTTATGGCCCAATCTCAAAAAACCTTGCACATGCCAAAACCTGGTTGTACTTGAATTGAGCAAAACATCCATCAAACCAATCCCTATGTGTAACCCGAAAAATCTGACTCAAAAGCTTCTTCCCCAAATCAAGATTCCGCCCAAAAGCACGAATGGAAATTCGAAACCCGTGCTTTCTCCACCAAAATCAGATTAATCTTCCTCTTTCTTGCTCCATCCTTAACCCACGCTTATGTCTCGACACTGTTTCCGATCCTCACGTATGAACAATCACATAACCAACAACAATGAACGCGATACTCACCTCGATGTTCGGTATGGTCTTCAACTCTTGGTTGATCAGGATCTGTGTGCGGGCGTGACGTTATCGTTGAAGAGCAAATGATGGTTCATTGTTGATTACGGATGAAGGAGCTCGATTCGTTCGGGTGCGCCTCCGTCGTCGAATAGAGATGAAGCTGGAGGCTCGTCGATTTCGCAACGAGGGATGACGAAACCTCAGCGTTATGAAGAATCCGGAAGTTATCGCGTAGTGAAGCGTTGTTGATGAATGACGAAGAATTAAATCGTTCCCTCGTTCTTCTTGTCCCCTCGATTATTAGAAGGTGAGCGTACTTCAACTCTATTTTCTTCTTCTTCAACTCGGTTCGCAGATCCGTTTTCTGTTTCGTTGTTCTATGGATTCGTGTTGTTGTGTATTTGAGGAAAGGATTCTGAACTGAGTTATGGTTGCAGGTTTTTTCACCAAATGGAAGGTTTCTTTTGGATTCTGTTTGTAAGGTGAAGGGTGAAGCCGCGTGAGAAGAAGAGTGGAGAGAAGATGGATAATGAGGTTGAAGAAATTGGTTATGGAGGATGACGAAGGATGAATGAAGTTAGAAGTTTGGGAGGATGAAGTTGTGAATTGTTGAATGATGGGAAAGATGATGGAGAGCTTGAATTGAAGATGGAGGATGGTTATTATAGGAGAGTAAGGTTAGAGAGATGGTTGGTTATGACAGTTGGAAGTAGTTAGAGTCAATGACAGTTGGCGACAGTTGGAATTGGTTAGGTGGTTAGGACGGTTGAAGACAGTTAGAAAGTGATTCTGTTATGGAGTTAGAAATTTGTTATGAAAACAGTTAGTTGAAGAAGAGTGTGAAAGTTTGTTATTGGGGTTAGTTAATCCTTGAAGGGTATTGAAGCTAGAGGAAGATTTTTGAAGTTCAAGTGAAGGAGAGAAAACCCAATTTGGTTCTGTTATGGGAAGAGGTAGAGTTTCGGTTCGGCTTAATGTGGATTTCTGTTAGAAGTTTAGTTAAAGGGTTGTTGACAGTTGGGGGTTTGTTAGCAAAATTTAGTTGGGAAGTTTGGAAGGTTATTTTCTGGTTTTGTTCTTAATATTCCCATTTTCGTTGGAGTTCTGTTACTCTTTTCCTTTCCCACTTCCATGGTCTGTTTTCTCCTATCACAATCTCCTTTTTTTTTATTTCCTACAGAGTTTCCCTCAGTTTTGATCGTTGCTGCTGCGGTTTAATGGTTACCTTGTTCCGAAATGAACTGTGACAAGAGTTCATTTGCCTGAAGCATTTCATATGTCCGCAGGTAGGTGGGGAACGTTTCACACCGGTCATGCATAACACCTTTTCTCCTTCACCAGTGCGACGGTAAGACTTCTCGTGATTAGATTACATGTCCGTAACATTCCGAATTTGTTCCATATTGCAATCTAGTGTGTGCTAGATGTCCCACTTATACATGCTGCAGGCGACTTACGGTAAGGTCGAACTTCATCCCCTTCCTTACCTAGCTGAATAGTAGGCTTGGAATTGCTTGAAAATTACATATTCTAGTAATGGCCATATATGATTTTTGGTTTGGACTTTGGACTTAGTTGTTGTCTCTACAGGTTATGAAGCTCTTCATTGGCTGTCGTGGTTAATTGAGTTTAATGAAGTGCATTGGCTATGGAACCTTGAAACGCATTGGCTGCCATGGTGGAACACTTTGATTTGGATTGCTCATGTTTTGGACCTTGAAGATGTATTTGAAATTTTGTAATTGGTGTTAAATGGTGAAATTTAATTTGGAAATTGAGATTATCATGAAATTAATGTATTATGGAAATTGAAAGTATTGCAAATGATTATTGAATCAAATGGTATATGTATTGTAGTTTCACAATGTCATGATCGTGAATGGATTGAAAAATCAAATTGAAATGAGATTGTTTGTTGTTTGAACTTTGTTTATGGGATTTTGATAGTGATTTTTGGAATTGAAGATTGTATGGACATTGAATAGCCTTGGCAAATAGTTCAATGATGGAAATGAACATGAACTGAAAAATGGAAATGTATGGTTCGAGACCGGTTTATGATGCTTGAATGACTTAAATGAATAAAATGGTTTTGGTTCAAAATTGTGATTTGGTTAATTGGTTATGAAATTGGATTTGGTTAATTGGTTAAAAACATGTAACATAGAAATTGGAATATAACTAAATGGCTTAATGAACATGGTTTTAAAGCATGGATTTGGTTTTGGGCTTAAATGGTTAATGAACAAAAATTGGATTTAAAATGGACAAGGGTTTATGGATATTTGGTTTTAGAATGTGGATATGGGTTAGATGGTTGACTTTGGTCAACTGGTTGACCAAAAAGTCAACAGTTGACTAAAAGTTAACTTAGGCAACAATGTGTATTTTTGGGTGGAATGAATACGGATACGATCGAAAATCCCAATGTTCTTAAACCAAAATAAAACATGTCAATCCAAGACTTGAAATCCACACAGACACCACCAAGCAAATGAATACTCAACCAAGCAATTGACTGTAGCACCTTGAATGAATTCTAACTAATGGATCAGAATCAAGAATCTTGAGCAAACAACTGAGTCATTTAATGAACCAAATGAATCAGACGCAACCTCCCTGAATTAGGGTTTCCACTACGCTCCCTGGTGAACATCCTTGAACCCATGATTTCATGCCTTTTTCAAATGCAAGTGGAATGCGTTATGATACGATGGATATGTAGATGAGATGAATGCTTATCAGGATATGGGAATGTTCAGGGTTAGTGACCTAGATGAACTTGTGAAAGGTAGGGTGAATTTTGGGGTATGACAGCTGCCCCTATTTAATCTTCTTAAACTTGAATGTATGGATAGTAGCAGCTTCTAGACATTCAAGGTAGGAGAGGATTAAATACTAGAATATCGAAAAATTTACCCACCGGGAACAAATGCAATGTGAAGATTGGTCACAAAGGAATTCTTCACTGAGATATAGGGTGAATAAACCAACTTTTGTGCAGGCAGCTGCTGGGGATTGAAATGTTATTTGATCGAAGGATATTTACGGAAGGTTAGAGATGCATGACGTATGCATGATGCTGATGCAATGTGATTTATTCTTATTTTTCAACAGGCTCTCTGTTTTTTTTTGTGAGCAAGCTTTTCATTTTTCTTTGTACCTTTTTTTTCTTTTCAAAACTCTTAGGCAAGCACTGAGAACATTTTTCCGCCGGGAAGAAATGGGTGAAAGATTTTTTGAAACATGGTTTACCAAGTGGAACCTAGACTTTAATTTTTGTTTATGACTGAGAAGAAAGAAAGGGAAGGAGACCAAACACCATTCGTCTTTACTAAAGGATGAGTTCCGAAGTTGACCTTATCGGAGAGAGGTAAAAAGGGGTAAAAGGAGGGGCTCTGAAGTTAACCTTATCGGAAAGAGAAGAAATGGATCCCGAAGTTAACCTTATCGAGGAGAGAAGGGAAGTATCCTGAAGTTAACCTTATCAGGAAGAGAAAAAATGGATCCTGAAGTTAACCTTATCAGGAAGAGAAGAGAAGTATCCTGAAGTTAACCTTATCAGGAAGGCAAGAAATGGATCCCGAAGTTAACCCTATCGGGAAGAGAAGAGATGGATCCTGAAGTTAACCTTATCAGGGAGAGAAGAAATGAAAACGGGCTTCCGAAGTTAACCTTATCGGAAAGAGAAGGAGTGGATCCTGAAGTTAACCTTATCAGGAAGAGAAGAAATGGATCCCGAAGTTAACATTATCGGGGGAGAAGAGAAGTTTTCGAAGTTAACCTTATCGGAAAGGGAAGAAAATTGTCCTGAAGTTAACCTTATCAGGAAGAGAAGAAAGTTTCCGAAATTAACCTTATCGGAAGGGAAGAAGGGGTCCTGAAGTTAACCTTATCAGGAAGAGAAGAAAGTTCCGAAGTTAACCTTATCGGAAGGGAAGAAGGGGTCCTGAAGTTAACCTTATCAGGAAGAGAAGAAAGTTCCGAAGTTAACCTTATCGGAAGGGAAGAAGGGGTCCTGAAGTTAACCTTATCAGGAAGAGAAGAAAGTTTCCGAAGTTAACCTTATCGGAAGGGAAGAAGGGGTCCTGAAGTTAACCTTATCAGGAAAAAAAGAAAGTTCTGAAGTTAACCTTATCGGAAGGGAAGAAGGGGTCCTGAAGTTAACCTTATCAGGAAGAGAAGAAAGTTTCCGAAGTTAACCTTATCGGAAGGGAAGAAGGGGTCCTGAAGTTAACCTTATCAGGAAAAGAAGAAAGTTTTCGAAGTTAACCTTATCGGAAGGGAAGAAGGGGTCCTGAAGTTAACCTTATCAGGAAAAGAAGAAAGTTTCTGAAGTTAACCTTATTAGAAGGGAAGAAGGGGTTATAGCCAAATGACTCACTCTAAAGTGAATGGAAGGATTGGTCAACATATTCAACTTGCAAAGACACACAGGAATGTCTAATATTGTGTATATTCGACACGGTTGGGGTATGGTTTGGTCAATTGAACTGGACTTACAAACGGTTCTCCCGACTGGGACCGAACGCCGCAGGGTATTGAAAGAGGGTTTATCCACCAGGTTGGATTCTAGGAAAGTGCCGACGAAAATGGGCTATTGAGTAGTGCCAAGAGAGTTTTGGACTTGTTTCTTTCTCATTTAGAGAGCTTCATGATTATATTAAATGATATGCATGAGATGATATGAATTATGCATGACATGTTTATGCAATGGTATGAGGGTCCACGGATGCCCCAAGTTTAGGCGTGGTGTGCCCTGAATAGCGACACATCTGCTCGGGTTACAAGGCTTCTGACATATGGGGTGTGAGCTGCATCTCGCATGACTCCCTGACATCTGACTTCTTGAAATTTGAGCAAGATCTTCTGATGCCCCAGGCTGGATCTGAAAAGCTCTCACGAGCGGGAAGAGAACCTTCGTCTCTTCGGACAATCTTGCCTCAGTCTCTTGGGTATCTGCACGAATTTCCCCAGTCTATTGGGTATTTGCATGGATTGCCCTAGTCTATTGGGTATCTGCATGGATTTCCCCAGCAAGAAGCATCTTTGTCGTAGATCATCTCGATCTGACGTGCCCTAGTTTCTTGGAATTGCACTCCTCTGATTAAACATTTCGGAGAGATTGACTTCTGGTGCTCTTGGGGTGGCTTGCCCCAGTACTACCCTTGAAGAAACTTTTCCTCTAGCTGGTTGACCTTTGAGGGAGTGCCCCTGACTAATTGGTCTTCGGAGAGATTCATCAAATCTCGACGTGACTACTTCTGATAGGCTGGATCTTGAAGAGATTTCTCTACGTGATTTCCTCTGATCGACTAGATCTTGTAGGAATTCTCAATGTGATTTCCTCTGATCGACTAGATCTTGTAGGGATTTCTCAATGTTATTCCCTCTGATCGACTAGATCTTGTAGGGATTTCTCAACGTGGCTCCCTCCGATCGAATGGATCTTGAAGTAGTCTTGTCTTTAGCTCAACAAAGTCTTTAACCATTCCGCTCTAGTATGATCAAAAGAAGTGGCTTGCCCTTTCTCAACGAAGGTCTCAGGCACTCTACACTTTTGACATGGTTAAAAGAAGTGGCTTTCCCCTGATCAACGGAGGTCTCAGGCGTTCTTCACTTTTGATATGATCCAAAGAAGTGGCTTGCCCCTGCTCAACGAAGGTCTCAGGCGTTCTTCACTTTTGAATCATCAAGTTCCTCAATTCATGTTCATTGTGGAAGACTTCTGGATGTCAGATGCTTACCCACGAGTAAGACAAGTTCATTTTAGAAATGATAAAGCAAATGTCATGTTTATGCTAGTTTTGAAATTCCATTACGTCCCCATGGAATTATGACATGCAGTGAATGAATCACTAATGCGAATGTCATATCGATATCAACACAAATGATAAGCAAATCATTAAGGAGTCAGTTTTAACACGATGGTACTGACTATAGTACGCTTTCAGACTAAACCCTGCTTCAATTAGGTCTTTTGAGGGTTGTAACGTGGCCTGGTTCACGGTTTTCAGAAAAAAGGATTTATGGCTCGAAACCTATTCTAACCCACCCACTCTTCGTGATGTTCTCCAGTCCTATGTTCAACTAGTTCGATACAAGCGCCCGTCCTTAAAAAGGGATTTGGGGTGAAAATGGACCCACGAGGTTTTCAGAGTGGCAGTCATGCACCTTCTATCTGGTTTGTTGCCACACGATTTTGTTTTTGTTGAGGATTTTCTTATGATTCCTCTTCGTTCGATTCGTTCTTTCCTTTCCCTATTTTTGCTGGATTGACTCTGATTTGAGATCCACATGGATGCCTTATTTTTTGCCTAAGTAACTTGTTCTCAAGTTTCAACTTAGCGGGCTTTTTGTCTTTTGATTTTGGTTTTTTTGATGGAACACATCGTGCGACATTTGCTCGATTGATTTGAAGGGTCGTGACTGCCTCGTGGCTCAGAAGGACAACCAATGCAGACTTATTATTTCCGACCTCCTATGAGGGATAAGATATGGTTGATCCTCAGACACGACACTCCTTATTTGAAGTTTGAACGCCTGGTCAAACTAACTGACACCTACCCTGCCCCGGGTTAAGATTGAGGTTTTTATATTCAGAAAGAAACTCCTACTCCTTGGATCGAAGGGGTTGACTATGGATTATCTCCCTTATATCTCCGGTGTTTAGGATTCGAAACAATGCCTTACATCATCAACAAGGTTCTGTCCAAAAGCGTACGCGCAGTGATATCGTGTTTTCAATTTCATCATTCTCCCTTTGATTTTGCTTAACAAAAGTTTGGTATCGATGAAAAATATGAGTGGACACGAATAGATTTATTCAAAACAATGCATATTCATTTCAATGCCATTATTATTCAAAAGCAAACGAGTTTATTACAAGTGAATATCTACAAATGACAAACAAGAAAAATTGCACATGAAAAATGATTGAACAAACTAATGATTGCTGGAGTGATCAACCTTATTCTTCCCACAACTTGGGGTCTCAGTTCTTGCAGAAGTTGATGAAGTAGTCATATAGAGGGAACTTCTTCGAGTCTACCACTGCTCTAACTGCGGCATTGCAGATGTGCTTGCACGCGTGGGGTTATTCATGACGTTTGGAACCGCTGGTGCAAACAATATAGCTTTCGAGTCAATCAAGTCTTGTACTTTGTGATTGAATACATTACAATTCTCGATCGAGTGTCCTAGCGTCCCAGAGTGATACTCACAGTTAGCATTCATGTCATACCCGGGAGAAAGGGGTATTGGAGGAGCCTTGGCTTCTCTTAACTGAACCAACGAATCCCTGAGCAAATAGGCTAGCAGATTACCATACGGCATGGGAATTCGGTCGAACTTCCTGGGAGGCCTCCTTGGTCCTTGTCTACTTTGCTGATAGCAATTCCGCTGCTGGTCCGGATATGGGTTTGGCACCTCAGACATATTTGTTTGTGAAGTCTTGTGGGTGCGTACTACATTCAGGCCTTACGGTGTGAACATAGTAACCCTCGAATCGATCAGATCTTGCACTAAGTGTTTTAGAGCTCTACAATTCTCAACGGTATGCCCAGGTGCCCCAGAGTGAAATTTGTACCTAGCATTGACATCATAGCCTTGAGGGAGAGGTGTTGTGGGAGGTCCCAACTTTCTGTACTTCACCTAGGAGGCTTGAAGCAAGTGATCAAGAAGTTGACTGTATGACATAGGGATCAAATCTATCCTCCTCTTTGGGTTCTTCCGTTTCTGGTGCCCCTGTTGGTAGGGATCCTGTTGCTGATTTGGATATGGGTTTGGCACGTCAGACGTATTTGTCTGTGAAGTCTTAGGGGTGCGTACCACATTCAGGCCTTGTGGTGTGAACACAATAACCTTTGAATCAATCAAATCTTGCACTAAGCGCTTTAGAGCCCTGCAATCCTCGGTCGTGTGTCCGGGTGCTCAAGAATGGAATACACACCTGGCATTTACATCATAACCACGAGGAATAGGTGTTGGAGTAGGCCCTGGTTCTCGCAGTCGTACCAATGAGTGCATAAGCAATAGAGGGAGAAGCCTACTATATGACATAGGAACGTGATCCATGTGCCTCTCTGACTTCTTTGTCTTTCTCTGACCTTGATGATCATAACTCCCCTGCTGATTGGGATATTGATTCTGCACTAGGTCGCTCTGCCTGTGTCGAGGAACAGGAAGTGGTTGCTGACATGGAGCCTCTGAAGATCCGGGTTGTGGATACAATCCATGAGGTAACTCTTGGTGTGGATTAGAATCATGTGCGTCCCCAGGAGGGATCACCTCTGGCATAACCACTGGCCTATAATAGCTTAATAGTACACTCATGAGATCCAAAGCATGGGCGGACTGAGTCTTCAGATCGTTGAGTTCCAAGCACAAGGCTTCATGACTTTCCAACAACTCGTCCATGGTAACTCGAGACATACTTCTGGCTTGAACAGATGTCGGTAATCAGCTTGATTGTAGCAGGTTCTGGACAAAGGCCAAATAACAGTGAGTCTCCTTGGATAGGTGAAATGCAATTATGCATGAATGTAACATGTTTTATGTTCCCGAAGGAATGCATATGCTGAATGATGAGATGAAATGGCATGAAACATCATGGATCAAGGGTTCACAGCATCTTGGACAATCTGATTGTGAAGCTCAAGGTAGGTTGAAGGCTTATTTCCCTGCAGGAAACCATTATATCCCCTCACAAGGTGAGTACTAAGACTTATGAAGATACTTAGATTCACGGATCATGAGGCGAAAGTGTCGTCGTCGACACAAAAGTACTTGTGGGCCAACAACACTTTCGGGATGTCCTCCTCTAAGTGAAGTTTCCTTCAACTTCAAAAGTCAAGGATTGTCTAAAGGTCCTCGGAGTCATGGACCCTCTTCGGAAGAATGGTCGTCAACGCGAATGTGACTCACGTGCCAACCAAACTCCAAAAAGAATCTACTCCAAGCGGGGTCTTCATACCTCCCCTTCAAGACAACTATGTCCGACGAGTCAATACGAGTAGCCCTCCTATCTTAGGTGAACTCTCTAAGCCTGTGTCTTGGGCTTCTCACTCAATACTACCTATCCCACAAAATCAAATCAAGATGATATATATATAACATGCATGGATAAATAAAGCAAGCGATAACAGAAGTAAACAATCCAAGAAAAGGATACAGGCAAGCTAGGCTTGACTCGCTTATGGGAACTCCATATTGTCCCCAACAGAGTCGCCAGCTGAAGCGCCGCGAAAAATACAGAGTCGCCACCGGATTTTATTTATTCCAAAGGAAAGGGAAAATAGCGATAAAACCCCAAATGAGAGAAATGGTCTCGCAACCAAGAGCGGATTCGGAAGTCGGTTATGCAAGGGGAAGGTATTAGCACCCCTCACATCCATGGTACTCCATGGGAACCACTTGCTCGTATCAAATGCGTATGGATGTTTACTTATCTGTAAGTTGCTTGCTATCGGGAATGAAATGAGAGATGAGATGGGAGAGAAAATAAGTTTTAAGTTAGTGTGCTCGCCAAGGATTTGGGCCCTTGTGCCTACGTATCCCCATACGTGCAATAGGGAAGTCAGAGCTTCGTAGTTCGGCTCAAAAAATGGCGTATTTGTTTGGTTGTTTTTACTGAACAGTATTGACGTTCGCGTGCTACTGTTCACTTGCTTGTATACTCTGTCATGGGAGCAAAAAGTATTTGCTTGTTTGCGGTAAAGTGGAGACGTTTGGTTCACACTCTAGCAGTTAAACATTACTTGCTCGCACATGGAGGCTTAAGCTTCGTTCATGGTAGAACGGAAGTAACACATCCTTATTGAAAGGTTTTGAAGAGAGTGCGCTAAGGCAAAAGATGATTTGATTTGTTAGGGTCGATTTTATGCATGGAGACAAGCATTAAACCCTTGGCTAGATACAGTCAACGGTCCAATAACTTGGGAGTTGAGAGGACAACATGGTCCTAACCACTCTTTTTCATCCAAAAAAGAGATTTGATTATGAAAGGAGTTTGGCAAGTTTAATCGTTGGAACTTAGAGGGAGACAAGTCTCTAACCCTTGACTAAGTACAGTCAACAATCAAAGTAGTTGGGAATCGAGAGGACAATGGAGTCCTAACTATTCTTTTTCTTCCTCATAGCGCCTAGATTTAACTTATTTGAATGATTAGATGTTTTAAGGGGGAAAGTCAAGTGTCGGGTCCTCAGGCTAGGTACGGTCGACAACCCAATTACTTGAATGTTGTGTACAAACACGTACACCCCATTTGCATTCCACTTTATTATGAAAATGTTTTGAAAAAGAAACTTGACGTTGAGTCAAGTGTTTTGAATTTATTATGAAAATAGTGAGTGAAGAAAGGAGGTAAGAGATAGATTTGTTCGAGAATAGAATGGAGAAGATATGAATAAAGGATCATGGAGTGAATAGAGAATGCTTGACATTGGATCAAGCATTTACGTTGCAATGGTGTGAGTTTTATTTGGAAAACAACTTGACGTTGAATCAAGTTTCTTTTGAAAAATGCTTTGTTTATCGTTTTGTATTTTATCTTGGTTAATAACCTGTATGGTGAACTAAGCTAGAAAGCAATAAAGCTAAGCTATTACATGATTAGGGGGAGGGGGAACATTTAACCTATAATGAGGGATCTATCCACACAATACAATGGAAAGGAAATGAAAGGAAAATACAAGTTACAAACTACTAAACTATGTACCATGCCTAAGGCATACAAGTGACATGGTACTTCAAACAATACAAAGTTATTGGATGAAATGGAATGGTTAGGAGTATGGCTAGCTAAGAGAGAGCTTGCTTCTCCAAGTCATATGTGACAACACAAAACAACAAACGAGTTAGCATGAATGAGAATGATGCAATAATATGTAAGTACATACAATGGTTAGAATCGATTCAAAAGGTAGTGGATTAATCCATGAAAAACAATCAAAGATCTATCCTATGATCAAGGCAAATGAAACTAAGCATACAAAGTATTCATTACCTAAATTGAAATGGGATTTTCAATTTAATCAAAGTGATCTAAAACCAAGGAAACGATTAAAAGGACAATTAAAATGACTATTATTTCTAAGAGTCTAAAATCTATCTAAACATGAATTAGGATAAAAATCAATCAAATGGAAAATTCACAATCTAAATCAAGAATTGAATTCTAATCTACATGATTACACAAATCAAATTGAGTGGAAACTAACCTAAGGTTTAATCATGGTAAAATCAATATCCAACCATCTTAGTCCACACAAAATCCACAAAATGAAATAATCAAAATCTATTACCCAAAATTCTAATCAAGGCATGGTTAATCAAATGAGTTTTAATTCTGGAAAATTAAATCTAATCTAAAGTTCGATTAAACCTAATTTCTAATTAACTATTGAAATTCTGGTATAGTCAGAGTTCATATGTTCTACACAAAGTCATGACATCTAATCCAACATTGTTACTAACACAGCAAGACAGTTATAAAAATTAAAACCCTGTACTCATATGCACACAATCACAGATGTCACGACTACTGCTCCTATACCACCATGGAAAGAAGAACATCCAGTTTTGTCCATCTAGTAGTAGAGATCAAACATATCACTTATGTTTATTGATCCTGCCCAGTTATCAACATGATGTCTCAACATTGATTTGAACATCACCTATTCAACCATTACAGATGGTTGAACTGTAACAGACCAACCAGTCTATACATCAGTATCAACAGTCAATGATGAATGTCATAACATTCTGTTTTGCATTCAGACTGCAGGCTATGTGTCAGGTCTTTTATTCCCTTCATAAACAGACTAAAGCAGACTGAGTTATAACAGACAGAATATAGTGTGCAGAAGGTAAAAACACCAGTAATTGTTAACCCAGTTCGGTACAACATTACCTACTCTGGGGGCATACCAAGCCAGGAAGAAGATCCACTATCAGCAGTATTAATTCAGAGTTAAACTCCCCCGTTTACAACTCTTCACTTAATCCCTACCCAATGTAATCTATACCTAGGAACTCCTAGATAGAAACCTCTAGTTTCCATTCCTATCACTACAATTACAATGTAATGCTTAAACAACTTGAACATGCTTCACAACTTCGTTCAAGAACATAACAACTCTTGCCTACAGGCTTTGAGTTACAAATAATCTCATGCTTTCAAGCACTAAGAAACATCTGGTAATGTAGGTGTTTAATTGGCTGCATTATATGGTAAAACACTAGCTGGTTACAAATGTCTTGACTGATGTCATGAAATAGTATGTATGTGTGACTACATTGTAGGTTAGAATATCTAACTGTACTCTGATGTCTTGACTGATGTCATGACACACTTGAGTAGTTACTGCAGGATTAGCTAACACAGGATTTATTGAATGTCAAACTGGATGCTGTGACATTCATACTTGTCAACAGATACTAAGAAATAGAACAGTTGGTGTTCTGTTAGAACTTAGTATTTATTTCCAGTCTGGTTATCAAGGAAAGACCAGACCTGGCATAAGGCCTACTGACTGAATGTCAAATTGGATGTTATGACATTCATCACTGACAGCAGCTACTGAACATTAGACAGAGTGGTGTTCTGCTATACTTCAGCATGTAACTTAGTTTGTTCTTCAAGAGAATAACAGAACTAACTTAAGGCCAAATGTGTAAATGTTAAGTTGGACACTTTAACATTTATTAATGTAAGCTGTCACTGTAGTATGGTCATTTTGATCATGTACAGGTCAGCAAAATTGTACAGTCTGCTTTCTGGTAAAACAGACTCAGCATATGGAACTTGATGTCGAGCTGAATGTTGTGACATTCATCCCTGACAGCATATGCTATATTGTAGGTTGTTCAGTTTTCTGTTTCAGCTTTTCTTGGGCTATTCTTCAGGAAGTCAACAGCTTAGAGAAAAACCAGGAAACCAACAACCAAGTTACATTTAATGAACCTAACAAATAGCCTATTTGTTAGTAACCTAAATGTTGAATTTATGGGAACTCGTGTGACCTTAAATTCAGGAGAATACAGGTGCAAAAGCCCAGGTACTGCAATATAAAAAGGAAGGCGTTCCTTCATTCAGTCTCGGGGATTTTGAGGCGTGAAGATTTTATGTGTCCATCATACTTCACTGCTGTATTTTTGTGAGTCTTGTATTAGACGTAACTTGTAAGCCAAGCCATTATCAAGTAGATGATTGCTGTGGCATAGGGTGTTCATTGAGTTGTAAGTGTTGTGTTGCTCAAAGCTTTTAAGCGTGAGTGCTGTGTATCTTGATTAAAGCTGTGAAGCACAATCAAGAGTTGTTTGAAGTGTGACTTCAACTTGTCTTTAATATTGTTTAAAGATAGTAATCACTGAGGTGATTGAGGGGGAGTGAGTAGGAACTCTGATCTTAGTGTAAGATTGAAATTGCATTGGGTAGGGATTAAGTGATAAGTTGTAAACGGGTGAGTTTAGCTTTGAATTGATACTACTAATAGTGGATTTCCTCCCTGGCTTGGTAGCCCCCAGATGTAGGTCATGTTGGACTGAACTGGGTAAACAATTAGTTGTGTTATTTACTGCACTTACTTTTAAGTTCTGCATAATTCCTGTCTGTGCAGAATTGGATGTCATAACAACCCGTGTGACATCCAAAGTCTGATAACTAGAATTTCAATTGGCATCAGAGCAGGCACCCTGCCTGTGAAATTCTGGGTGAGATCTAGGGAAGTTACTTTCTAGTACCATGGACAAGGATTTAGGACACTCAAACAAACCACCCATGTTGGATGGCTCTAATTATGATGACTGGAAGCCTCGTATGATAGCCTTCTTAAGGTCTCTAGACAGCAAAGTCTGGAGAGCTGTCAACAAAGGATGGGAACATCCAATGAGGACAGGTGAAGATGGAGTCACTGTGCAGATTCCTGAAGAAGAGTGGGACAAGGAGCAAGAGGCATTAGCTCTTGGAAATTCCAAGGCCTTGAATGCATTGTTCAATGGAATCAGTAAGAACATCTTCAGGCTGGTACACCACTGTGAACTAGCTAAGGAAGTTTGGGATACCCTCAAGGTAACTCATGAAGGTACTTCCAAGGTGAAGATGTCCAAACTTCAGATGCTGACCACCAAGTTTGAAAATCTGAGGATGAAAGAGGATGAGACTATTCATGACTTTCACATGAATATTCTTGAAATTGCAAACACCTCTGGTGGACTAGGTGAGAAAATGGCTGAAGAGAAACTTGTAAGAAAGATTCTCAGGTCCTTGCCTAAGAGATTTGCTATGAAGGTCACAGCCATAGAGGAGGCACAGGACATCTGCAATATGAAGGTGGATGAGCTCATTGGTTCTCTCCAAACCTTTGAAATGGGCTTGTGTGAGAATGCTGAAAAGAAGAACAACAGCATAGCTTTTGTATCTAATGCTGAAGAGGAGTCAGAAGCAGGATATACTGAAGGTGATGAAAGTATATCAGAAGCCTTAGCCATGCTTGGGAGACAGTTCAACAAGCTCATAAAGAAAGTTGATCAACAGGGTAGACCTAATGTCAAGAACATCCCGTCTGACATAAAGAAAAGACCTACTTCTGAAGATAAGGTCAACCAAGGCAAGGGAATCCAGTGCCATGGATGTGAAGGATATGGTCATATTAAGACTGACTGCCCTACCTCCCTCATGAGGCAAAGGAAAGGGCTATCTGTCACCTGGTCAGAAGAAGACACTGAGAGTGAATCTGAAGGAGAATCGGCCAAACATGTCGCTGCTATGACCAGTATCTGTACCTCAGAAGATAACTCAAGTGGAGATGAGCTCACCTTGGATGAACTTGCTGCCTCATATAAAGAACTATGTGTTAAAAGTGCAGAAGTGTGTATCCAAGGAGAAAAACATAAGAAACTCATCAAAGAGCTAGAAGCTGAGAAACTAGAGCAGCTGAAAGTCATAGAGGGTCTGAAGGGTGAGATTTCTTTGTTGACCTCTAAGTTAGACCAAATGACCAAATCCATCAAAATGGTGAATAAGGGATCTGACACCTTGGAAGAGATCCTGAAGATAGGACAGAAGTCTGGAACCACTTCTGGTTTAGGCCTTGGGAAAGGATCCTCAGCTGAACGCAAACGCCCAAAGGGTAAAGTTCAGAAATCCAAAGGGGAGTCACATCCAATGTCTCAACATCGAGGAACCAGAATGAGCCATCATCAGAAAAAGAAGTTCAAAAGATGGAGATGTCATTACTGTGGTAGATTCGGTCACATAAAACCCTTCTGCTATAGGATGCATGGTTACCCAAACCAGACCCCACAAGGTAGGCCTAAGAAGAAGGTGTCTATGCATAATGTTCCCATTAAGAAACAAACATGGGCGGCTAAGCAGACACCTCAGGCCAATCCTAAGCAGCAGGCATCTAAGCTTCACTTCTCTCCTGAGAATCAGCAGTGTGTTGCTAACCTTGCTCACACATATTCAAGGGCACATATCAGACAAGACTGGTACCTTGATAGTGGCTGCTCAAGGCATATGACTGGGATGAGCAACCTAGTGGTGAATCTACATCCTCCTACCACCAAGTTTGTAACATTTGGTGATGGAACTAAAAGAGAAGTCATTGGTGTTGGTAAGCTGGACTGTCCTGAAGCTCCAAAATTGAGTGGTGTACTGTTAGTAAAAGGACTAACTGTGAACCTCATAAGCATAAGCCAACTATGTGACCAAGGATGCAAGGTGGAATTTACCAAGGGAGGATGTGTGGTGCTGAATGGGTGTGATCAAGAAGTGATGAGAGGAGACAGATCCAAAGATATTTGCTATCTATGGGAATCTAAAGACTCTCTCAACCTTCCCAAGTGTCCTTTAGCCAAGGAAGATCAGGAAGGGAAGCTGGGACATGGAAGACTTGATCTCCTTCAGGTAAAAGGAATGAAGAAGAGCATTTCAAAGGGAGCTATGAGAAGAGTCTCATATCTGTCTTTAGATAAAAGGACAGACCGTGGAAAATGTCTGACAGAAAGTAATGAGCCATTGGCACCTACTGGTCATCATACAAATGATAGACAAAGGTATGTATTATTGTCATCTGCTGAAACTCAATACCTAGCTTGTGGTAGCAGGTGGTCATCCCTGGTATGGGGGAACCTGATGCAGACAGAGTACAATGTCACCCGGAATGTCATGACATTGTACGCTGCTAAGTGTGACATTAGTAAGGGCAAAGAGGGAATGCGTACGTCTGAAAATTTATAGCAACTAATGAAATTAGTTAGCTTCTGTTTAGTAAAGCAAATTATTAAACAACAAATAGTGAGCTCTGAGTGGTCAAAATCTAATAGACCTCACTCTTGCGTCAAGCGTTTCACATTCCGTCGCTTCTATTCCCATCTGTGCAAACCTTCTTCCAAGGAAATGATTCAACTCTCCTCCGAGACGTTAAGCATGTCGCACAATTCCGACTCAACCACCTACACCACCATGTCTGATTCTCTCAGCACTGAGTCTTACCACCCTACCCGGGAGGATCCTGTTGTTGACGCAGCAACTTCGTCCCATGCAAGAAGACCTAAGGAAACGGTCTCCGGATTTTCATCAGAAATCGCTCTTGATGAAAAAACTAGGGAAGGCTCGAGGTATGTGCATAACTCCATTGCAACTATCGTCACTCAGATACTATCTGGTAATCGGAATGTTCCTGGGGTTTCTGTTCCCTTGAACACAATCATTCCTGATATTGCTGCATGTCAAGATAAAGCTGTAGTGTTGAGAAAGAATGTCACTGACAATGTTGAGCAACCAGAGGCTCATGAGGGGTCAAAGATTGACAAACCCTCAGGCAAAGTGAGAGGTGAGAAGGCCAATGTTACTCAAGGTGTTGAGGACAACCCTAGAGCTGAAACGGTTAACGTGGAAGAGCTCTCTGACAATGAACTTTTGGCTTCAGTTGTCCCTAGGATAGCCAAGAGGGGTAGGTCTAGGAGGGAGAAAAAGACTGTGGAGCAGAAGTCCCCCTCCAAGGAAGTTGATGAGACAAATCCTCACAAGCAACCAGGGATAGAGAGTGCACACAAGAGGAAAGGTTATGGACCTACAAAATCTTGGAGCAAAGAGGTGCCCAAGAAGTTGAAGACCAAGGCTGTGGTGGTGGAGTCTGAATCTGATGTCCCATGTGATGTCACAACATCCATGTCCAGGAAGAAGCCTTCTTCCAGCAGGCTGGCTACTAGTGTCCCAGAAGTTCCTATTGACAATGTGTCCTTCCACTTTGCCTCCAGTGTTAACAGGTGGAAGTATGTATACCACAAGAGGCTGGCATTGGAGAGAGAACTGGCTCAGAATGCATTGGAGTGTAAGGAAATTGTGGATCTCATCAAAGAGGCAGGACTGATGAGAACTGTGACTAAACTCCCTAAATGCTATGAGACCTTAGTGAAGGAGTTCATTGTTAATCTGTCTGAGGAGTGTGCTGATGGGAAATCCAGAGAATTTAGAAAGGTCTATGTGCGTGGCAAGTGCGTGACCTTTTCCCCCTCAGTGATAAATCTGTATTTGGGAAGAGCAGATGAAGTGCAACCAGAGCTTGAAGTGACTGACAACACTATCTGTCAAGTCATCACAGCAAAGCAAGTCCAGAAATGGCCTCTCAAAGGGAAGCTGGTGGCCAGTCAACTAAGTGTAAAGTATGCAATGTTACACAAAGTTGGAGCAGCCAACTGGGTACCCACAAATCACAAGTCAACTGTGTCTGTGATGTTAGGAAAGTTCATCTATGCAGTGGGAACCAAGGCAAAGGTGGACTATGGGACTTACATCTTTGAGCAGACCATGAAGCATGCTGGGAGTTTTAGTGTGAAGGGACCTATTGCCTTTCCGTCTCTCATATGTGGAATAATGCTGAATCAATTTCCACACATCCTGACAGATAATGACTTTGTGAGAAGAAGAGAGAGTCCATTGGCGTTCAGCTACAAACTGTTTCTGGGAAAGCAAGTCCCTGATATTGTCTTGACATCGGAAGAAACATCCAAAACTGGCAACCAACCAGACAAAGCTGCTGTTATTGCAGTTCTCAGAGAAACCTGCAAAGAGCTGGAGGCTAGAAAGCATGCTTTGGAAAAGCTCATCTTGCAATTGGAGACTTCTGTTGAGGACACGGATGGAGCTGATAGGCAAAGTTCTGAGGATGAGGAGGAGGCCAGCTCTGAAGAGGAGGCTGATGATGAGGTTGAGGCTTAAATACTTGTCTTTGTATGTTTTCTGTCATTTGTGTAATTCTAATTACTATTTGTGGATCTGTAATTTAAAGTGTTGCTTTGGCAACATTTTTGACAAAAAGGGGGAGTGACAAGTGATACCCTAGGACAACAGAAGTTTACTGTGTTAAACTTTGTTAAAACAGGTTCTCATTCATGACAGATTGAAGTTTTCCTCTACTGCAGTTGTGTGATGAAGTGTGTATTTAGCTACTGCTTGTATGCTGTTGTGTGTGAAGTTTTTATTTAACTTCCTCCCCTGCAGCTGCTGTGTGTTGAAGTCTAGATTTAACTTCTGTATGTGTGTGCTGCTGTGTGAAGTTTTTTTTAAGCAGCTGTTGTGTGTTGAAGTTTAGATTTAACTTCTGTATGTGTGTGCTGCTGTGTGAAGTTTTTTTTAACTTCCATGTGTGTGAGTGTGCTGCCACTCTGAGTGTATTAGCTAGTATTATTTCCTGCTAGGTGTGTGATTCCGTTGCTATGAACTCTGTTATGGGGATCAAAGTGTTTTAGCCAAAAATTTGCCAAAGGGGGAGTTTGTAGATGTTTAATTGGCTGCATTATATGGTAAAACACTAGCTGGTTACAAATGTCTTGACTGATGTCATGACATAGTATGTATGTGTGACTACATTGTAGGTTAGAATATCTAACTGTACTCTGATGTCTTGACTGATGTCATGCACACTTGAGTAGTTACTGCAGGATTAACTAACACATGATTTATTGAATGTCAAACTGGATACTGTGACATTCATACCTGTCAACAGATACTAAGAAATAGAACAGCTGGTGTTCTGTTAGAACTTAGTATTTATTTCCAGTCTGGTTATCAAGCAAAGACCAGACCTGGCATAAGGCCTACTGACTGAATGTCAAATTGGATGTTATGACATTCATCACTGACAGCAGCTACTGAACATTAGACAGAGTGGTGTTCTGCTATACTTCAGCATGTAACTTAGTTTGTTCTTCAAGAGAATAACAGAACCAACTTAAGGCCAAATGTGTAAATGTTAAGTTGGACACTTTAACATTTATTAATGTAAGCTGTCACTGTAGTATGGTCATTTTGATCATGTACAGATCAGCAAAATTGTACAGTCTGCTTTCTGGTAAAACAGACTCAGCATATGGAACTTGATGTCGAGCTGAATGTTGTGACATTCATCCCTGACAGCATATGCTATATTGTAGGTTGTTCAGTTTTCTGTTTCAGCTTTTCTTGGGCTATTCTTCAGGAAGTCAACAGCTTAGAGAAAAACCAGGAAACCAACAACGAAGTTACATTTAATGAACCTAACAAATAGCTTATTTGTTAGTAACCTAAATGTTGAATTTATGGGAACTCGTGTGACCTTAAATTCAGGAGAATACAGGTGCAAAAGCCCAGGTACTGCAATATAAAAAGGAAGGCGTTCCTTCATTCAGTCTCGGGGATTTTGAGGCGTGAAGATTTTATGTGTCCATCATACTTCACTGCTGTATTTTTGTGAGTCTTGTATTAGACGTAACTTGTAAGCCAAGCCATTATCAAGTAGATGATTGTTGTGGCATAGGGTGTTCATTGAGTTGTAAGTGTTGTGTCGCTCAAAGCTTTTAAGCGTGAGTGCTGTGTATCTTGATTAAAGTTGTGAAGCACAATCAAGAGTTGTTTGAAGTGTGACTTCAACTTGTCTTTAATATTGTTTAAAGATAGTAATCACTGAGGTGATTGAGGGGGAGTGAGTAGGAACTCTGATCTTAGTGTAAGATTGAAATTGCATTGGGTAGGGATTAAGTGATAAGTTGTAAACGGGTGAGTTCAACTTTCATGTTGGACAAATTTTGATTTGAAGCTTGCGTGATGATGTAATTTTGAGGAGAAGAACTTTCCATTTTTGGCAGTTGAAAATTACAGGTCCTTGCTATTTTGGGAAACTTTTTGTCTGACCTCCAATTCCTCAATGATGATGTTTGACATGTTATATGAGGCTTGTATGGACATGAATGAGACCTTTCCAACCATTTCCCACCATCAAATCCCTGATTAAATGCACAGTTGACCATAGTTGACTTTGCTAGGGTTTTGGTTGACTGAGCCATGCTTTGATGAATTTCAAGCCTCTACCACTTGAGATCTTTATCCAAAATGATGTCACAACTCATATGAACTTCTTATGAATGATCATGGTGCCCAAATTCTTCAAGAATGGCCACCATCTATGGCTCAATGACTTGCTTGACTGTTTGACCTAGTTTGCTTCATCTGCAAGTAACAAGGTTAGATGACAATATTTTTGTACTTTTGGGTTAGTAAACAAATGAAAAGCAATGATATACAAATGAAAAACATGCTTGGTGACCAAGAACCACACTCACAAGATAACCCACCCACAAGAAAGAAGGCAAGGTGCACAATGATCCTTGAGGCAATGATATGATATGATATGATGCCATGAGGGATCTTAGGGCAAAAATTGGGGTCTTACAGTACCTAGGACGTTTTGGGTGCCTAACACCTTCCCATTGCGTAATTTACCCCTTACCCAGATTCTCTGATCTTTTCATTAGTTTTCTATGTGTAAAACTTCTTAGGCTTTTGTTCGCTTTTTGGCCAATCCTTTGGATAAATAAAAGTGCGGTGGTGACTCGATTTCTTTGTATGCTTTGCTTATGGTTTAATCAATAAATCATATAGTGACGAATACACCGCTACAGAAAAGTGGCGACTCTGCTGGGGAAACCATCCCTGGTGGTATTGCCTACTTTTCACCCTTGTTGTATGATATTTGTTTATGTGTTATTTGACATACTTTTGTATAATTTGGGATAACTGTATTGATTGTAATGTTTGAATTGCTTGATATACAATTGCTGTTTGCTTTGGTGGTCTCTGTGAGATGAGTTCTATACCCGAACTCGAGTGCACCTTAGGATAGGAGAATGGCATAGTCTCGTCGACTTGTGTGGAGTATTCCTTAACAAGTTGACTTGCGAGCCCATTCACTTGGTGGAGGTCATGTTGGATTAATAATGTCACACAAGTTATTTGTGGTTAGGCATTATTCTTTCAATCATGTGCCTTAGAAGCCAAGGACCTTAGTTTACCAAGCCCATCTTGGCCTATTTTTAGGACGTAGTGCGGGGGTCGTTCAGATGTCAGTTCTGATGCGATTGTTACGCGATACTACACTCATAAGAGTCTCTCTTGAGAATATTTTTTGGAATACGAGTATTCGTTCCTCCGATAATATCCGAAAGATGGGACGATGATTATGGGAACCTCTGGTAGAACATGTCTGGCAGGTTTAAACCCTAGTACACTCCCTTTGGGTGGTTCCTAACCGAGACTCCATGCTCGTGACTCTCAGCAAACCCGTGATTCGTGGTTGAGTCGTTCAAATATCCTTAATATCAATGGAACTTAGGCGTTGATAAGGTGTAAACCATAATCCTCCAAAATGGATGATTGATATTAAGGATGATTGAGCCGGTTCATGTACCGTTAATATCAATGGAACTTGGGTGTTGATAAGGTGAAAACCTAAATCCACCAAAATGGATGATTGATATTAGGGATACAATGAGCTTTCCCATGACCTTTGTTTGGTGTGACTTGCTTGATCCTTGAGTGTGATTGTTGCATTCATGCATTCATGCATTCATCTGCATTCATGTCATCAGAAAAATCAGAAAATTTTCAAGGAACTTAATGGGTTTATTTGCAAAATTTTCAGACATGGAAAGACCGAAAAGGCATACAAAGAAGTACAACTTTAGACAGCCTAATGTGAAAGAGTAAAGGAATCTGACATCCTATGTATTAGATCCCTTGGGTTTCAAAGCTCGTTATGGGAAGCTTCTGCCTCTGTTGACTACTCAGGTTGATGAAGGACTGATGAGTACTTTGGCTCAGTTTTATGATCCTCTGTATCACTGCTTCTCATTTCCGTAATTCCAGTTGTTGCCTACTTTGGAAGAGTATTCTCATCTTATTGGGATCCCGATTCTGGATCAGGTGCCGTTCAGTGGCCTAGAGAGTGTTCCGACTGCTCGAGAGATTGCAAACTTGTTACACATAGATGAAGCATTGATTAAAGCTAATATGGCTACCAAAGGTGGAATTCAGGGTCTTCCTTCCGAGTTCCTCATTGCTCAAGCTACCGTTTATGGGAAGGCCAGGAGTGAGGATGCCTTTGAGGCTTTATTTGTGTTGCTCATCTATGGTTTGGTATTATTCCCCAACATCGACAAATTTGTGGATGTGAACGCCATTAGGATCTTCTCAGTTCTTAATCCCGTTCTGACTCTGTTGGGTGATGCCTATGTCTCTTTGCATCTGAGGAATGCAAAGGGTGGAGGAGTTATCGTGTGCTGTTTGCCTCTGCTGTATAAGTGGTTTATTTCTCACTTACCGCAGACAGTTGCTTTCAAGGAGAACAAGGGATGTCTACGGTGGTCTCAGAGACTCATGTCTCTCACTAATGACGATATCTCTTGGTATGATCGCGTGTATGATACAGTTCAGATCATTGATTATTGTGGTGAATTCCCTAATGTGCCTCTTCTTGGTACATGTGGTGGGATCAGCTACAATCCTATTCTAGCACGTCGTCAGCTTGGGTTCCCCCTAAAGGATAAACCTCATAACATTCTGTTAGAAGGTGTGTTCTTTCAGGAGGGTAAAGATCCCCAAGGCCTGAAAGCCAGATTTGTCCGCGCTTGGCGCAAGATCTGCAAGAAGACTAGGAACGAGTTGGGTCCGAAGAATTGCATTGCTTTGGAGCCATACACCTCTTGGGTCAGACAGAGAGCTGCTGAGTACCTTATGCCGTATGATCATCCGAGACCTACACCATTGGATGTGGCTGGGCCTTCAACCCTCCCTAACCAAGGTGTAGAGGAGTTGAGAGAAGAAGACCTTTCACGCGCTTGGATCCGTGAAAGAGAAGAGTTGCTTCATCAGCTGAAGGAGAAGGACGCTCTGATTGAGTTTCTCGAGCATCAGGTGATCGATGATCCCAATGATACTTGGACTTCTCTGCTTCCTCAGTCTTCCAAGTTCTGGAAGAGGAAGTATGATCAGCTTGCTAAAGAGAAAGCGGATATGGAAGCAGCCTATGAGAGAGAGATCAAGAAGCTGTGTGCATCTCGTCTTCCAGCATCCCGAGCTTCTAGGGATCCATAGGATGTTTATTTTCCTTTTCTCTTTGTAATGATAAAAAATGATGTACTTCTTTGTCTCGAAAATATATTTGATGAGATATTTTCCGTACACTATTAAATGCTTAAAAATTAAAATTTGCAAATAAATGCCCTAAAAAGTTCCTTGAAAATAAAAATAAAGCATATACACAAACATTGCATGCATCATTTTGCATAAGCAGGTGTCGTTCTTGGTCTTCTTGTCTGTGGCCTAACTTTGTGCTCTTCATTTATTTTGAAGACAAGCTGACTCACCGGTACTATACCAGAGCCAATTCTGCCAGAGTAATGGATCAATTGGAACAAGAGAACCGTGAATTGAAGGAAGAGGTCGCCAGACTTGGCGCTTTGATGGAGCAACTCCTTGCTGCTCAGAACCAACCTTCTCAACCTCCTGCAACTCCTCCCCAGAGGACGGTGATATCAGAAATTGTAGCTCCGACTGTGCCAGCTGCCAGTGCTCACTCTGTGCCGCATGCCATGCCAGCCGGGTTTCCGTGGGGTATGCCTCCGGGTTTCATGCCTGATATTCCAGCACCAACTTTTGCTTCTATGCCGGCATCTAGCCCGGTCCTTGCTGCTGCTCCTCCTATCGTGCATACCATGCCTCGGGTAGACGACACCATCTATCATTCTGAGCCGTCTGAGGGCCCAGATGTCAATGAGAAGATGGAGGCTATGAATGATCAGTTCCTTGAGCTGCGAAAGGAATTGAAGACCCTCAGAGGGAAGGATTTGTTTGGCAAGTCTGTTGCTGAACTTTGCCTTGTTCTCGGTGTTAAGATTCCGATTAAGTTCGAAGTGCCTGACTTTGAAAAATATAAGGGGAACACCTGCCCTCTCGCTCACCTGGTTATGTATGCCAGGAAAATGTCTATGCAAACAGATAATGATCAGCTTCTGATCCATTATTTCCAGGATAGTTTGTCCGGTGCGGCTCTTCGCTGGTATATGAGCCTTGATAGTGCAAACATCCGATCCTTCAATGATCTTGGCGAAGCCTTCGTCAAGCAATACAAGTACAATGTTGATATGGCGCCTGACCGTGATCAACTCAGGGCCATGTCCCAGAAGGATAAGGAGACATTTAAGGAGTACGCCTAGAGGTGGCGAGAGTTGGCTGCTCAGATCACTCCTCCGCTAGAAGAGAAAGAAATGACTAAGATCTTTTTGAAGACTCTTAGCTCATTCTATTATGAGCGGATGGTTGCGAGCGCTCCCTCTGATTTCACAGAGATGGTGAACATGGGGATGCGTCTGGAGGAAGGAGTCCGTGAAGGACGATTGGCTAAAGATGAGAGCTCTTCTAAACGGTATGGGGCGTTTAAGAAGAAGGATGGGGAGGCACATGCTGTGCAGTCTCATGCTAAACCAAGAAGACCCTCTGTTCAGAGGAAGCCTGTACGTCGTACAAATAATCAGCACCAGGTGGCTCATATAGCACCTGTTTTCAGGGATAGTGCTCAGTATCAGCAGCCCAATCAACATCAGCATCAACAACCTCAGTATCAGCAGCAGCACCGTCCACAGCAACAGGCTTACCAGCCTCGTGGCAGTACCAGCAATCAGGCTAATTTGAATTATGATAGGAAGAAGATCAGTTTCGATCCCATTCCTATGTCATACACTGAATTGTATCCTTCCTTGTTGGAAAGGAAGCTGGTTACTCCCAGGGATCCTCCTGCAGTGCCTGCAAATCCTCAGTGGTGGTATAAGCCAGACCAACACTGTGTGTATCATTTCGGTGCTCTGGGTCACAACATAGAGAACTGCTTTCCTTTGAAGACTAAGGTTCAAGACCTTATGCGGTGCGGTATCCTGAGCTTCGAGGACTCAGGCCCCAATGTTACAAAGAACCCATTGCCCGAGCATGGGAAATCTGTGAATATGGTCCAGGGGTGCCCTGGGAAGTATAAAGTCAAATATGTGAGTCATATTAGACAGTCACTGGTCGAATTACATCGTTTGCTGTGTCAGTACAGCCATATGGAGCATGACCATGACAGATGCCGCATCTGTTCTGTTAACCGTTTGGGTTGTCGCCAAGTGCGAAGAGAGCTTCAAGAGCTATTGGATGAAGGTACCATAGAGATTCTTCAGAATCGTAATGTTGATGAAGATGAACCAGAAGTGAATGTTATCTCTCCTGTGTTCAAGCTACCTGAGCCTGTTGTCATCCGTTATGATGGCAGCAAGCCGAAGGTCTCTCCTTCTCTGACAATTAAGCCTGCAGGCCCGGTGCCTTATTCTTCTGATAGAGCTATTCCGTTCAGATATAATCCAGTTGTTGTGGAAGAAGGAAGGGAAGTGTCGTTGCCTTCGACCTCTGTCACTAATATTGCTGACGTAAGTGGGTTGACCCGGAGTGGTCGTGTGTTTTCTGCTCCTAAGCCTCAAGCTAGGGCTGTTGCTTTCGATTCTGCTGAGCGTCCGGTTGGGACGGCTGTGAATGTTCAGAATCCGGCACCTGTTGCCAAACCCTCCTCTGTACAAAAGACTCCTGATTCTTCTGTTGGCCCGAGTGGCATTGTGAATGAAGAATGTGATGAGATGCTGAGGCTCATCAAAAGGAGTGAGTACAATGTTGTAGACCAGCTTCTACAAACGCCATCCAAAATCTCCGTTTTATCTTTGCTGCTGAATTCAGAACCTCATAGGGAGGCTCTGCAGAAAGTTTTGGATCTGGCTTATGTTGATCATGATGTCACCATAGAACAGTTCGATAGTATCGTTGCAAACATCACTACTTGCAACATGTTGAGTTTCTGTGACGCTGATCTCCCTGGGGAGGGAAGAGACCACAACATGGCTTTACACATTTCTATGAACTGCAAGTCTGATTCCATGTCCAACGTGCTGGTGGACACTGGGTCATCTCTTAATGTATTGCCAAAGACCACACTCTCTCGATTGTCATATCAAGGTCCTCCTATGAGGCAGAGTGGTGTTGTTGTGAAGGCTTTTGATGGGTCGCGTAAGACTGTGATTGGGGAAGTTGATCTCCCAATCAAGATTGGACCAAGTGATTTCCAAGTTACCTTCCAAGTTATGGACATCCACCCATCATATAGCTGTCTCCTTGGTAGACCATGGATTCATGAGGCTGGCGCCGTGACATCCACCCTACACCAGAAGCTGAAATTTGTCAAGAATAAGAAACTGGTTGTGGTAGGGGGAGAAAAGGCTCTCCTGGTTAGCCACTTGTCTTCTTTCTCGTATATTGACACTGAGGATGAAGTTGGAACTCCGTTCCAAGCTTTATCTATTGATGAACCAATTGAGAAGAAGTCTCATTCATTTGCTTCCTACAAAGATGCGAAACTGGCCATCGAATGTGGTGCAGTTGCTGGTTTGGGGAAGATGATTGAGCTTGAAGACAATAGATCCCGGGCTGGTATTGGCTATTCCTCTGGGGAATTCAACGAGCAAGGGCTGTTCAAGAGTGGAGGATTCATCCATGCTGATCGAGATGAAGAAGCTGTTGCTATCTTGGAAGAGGATGCAGAGGATCCGAACAACTTCATCATACCTGGTGGGGTCTGCCATAATTGGGTCGCTGTAGATGTTCCTACAGTCATTCATAGATCAGAGTAATGGTTCACTTTGTTCAAAACCCTTCTCCCATGCCAAAAGGAGAAGTGATGACATTGTTGGCAGCATTTATACAATGATATTTTCATTCAATTAATGCATTGTTAAACATTTGTTTTTCCATTTGTTTTCACTTTTTGCCTTTTGCATGAAATCAGTGATCACAAAAAAAAAACCCATAAAAACAAGAACAAAAGCAACATTTTTCATCTGCATAATGATTTGCTTGTTTAAATTCTGAAGTTTTTATTAACCAAAATCATTATGCAGGTTGATTCTAAAACCCATTGAACATAATGATCCAACGCCATCTCCCAATTTTGAATTCCCTGTATTTGAGGCAGAGGAGAATGATGTTGAAGGGATTCCTGATGAGATCACCCGTCTCCTTGAGCACGAGAAGAAGATCATTCAGCCGCACCTTGAAGATTTGGAAACAGTCAACTTGGGGTCTGAGGATTGTGTTCGTATGGTGAAGATTGGGGCACTTCTTGAAGAGTCTGTCAAGAAGAGATTGATTGAGTTGCTACGAGAATATTCCGATATCTTTGCTTGGTCATATGAAGACATGCCGGGTCTAGATACAGATATTGTGCAACATTTTCTGCCTTTGAAGCCTGAGTGTGTGCCTTTGAAGCAGAAGCTCAGAAGAACTCATCCAGATATGGCAGTGAAGATCAAAGAGGAAGTTCAGAAGCAAATTGATGCAGGGTTTCTGGTGACTTCTACATATCCTCAATGGGTGGCCAATATTGTGCCTGTGCCTAAGAAGGACGGAAAAGTCCGTATGGTTGGTAGTGCCTGTGCCAATGAACATGAAAATTGACATGCATAAACTAGACATCCTAATGGTCATTTTGGTATATAGTTTGCATTTTTCTCATTTATGGATGTTGAGTTATGATGTGATAAATGGAGGTGTGACAATGTGTGTCACACCATTTTCTTGTTCAACTTGCCGATTTTATTTACCATGCCAAATTAATGCCAAATGATCTGAATTTTTGCATGATTCTCCTTCTGGATGTTAAGATTGATCATGAATTTTTGTAGAATTTTTAGGTCTATTTCTGATTTGTTTGGGATTTTCTTTGCTGGTTAGTCATGTTTGGACTTTTGATGAGTGTTGAACTTAGATGATTTGTGAAATGCTTATGCTTTATCATATGAACTTGAAATTTTGCACATTGATTCTAGACACATTGAAGTTTATTGTGGCTTTGGTTTGAATCATTTATCATTTTTCATTTCTGTTTTAGTATTGCCTTAAGTTGATGTATCAATTTGTGCTTCTTTTGAGCTTGTTTATGCTTACCATGACTTGGTGAATTTCTTTGACTTGCTTATACTTGTCCAAATGCCATGATTTTTGGTGTGTTGATCATTTGATGTGTGCTGTTTAGCCATGATGTTTCTTGAGATTTATTGAGCCATTCTGGAATTAATATGCCTTGGTTTATTCTGTTGCTTCAATGAGCTCTCAACTTGCATACTTTGACATGATTTGTTTATGAAATGAAATTGGTGAATGATATTGACATGAGACCACTTGGATGGTGTTCTAATTTGATTAATCTTGATTCTTGTCAATTTTCATGTTCTGTTTTGGAATATTTCTACTTCTTTGACCCTAGGCTTTGGCCTAAGGGTTTGCTTCTCATGTTTGAGTTTGTTTTCAGGTTAAGAAGCACATGGCCATAAGGAGATTAGTTCACATTGCTTGAGTTGGTTATTTGATGGTTATTGGCTAACCTTGAATTGTTTTGTAGGATGCTTTGAGCTCATTTGAATTAAGCTTGTGCCTTGCACAATGTTGCCTTACTTGTTTGATTGTATATTGTCTGTTGACTGTTGGATTATCTGTTTGACTTTTTGAATTGTATACTGATTTGTTTGATGTTTCCACAGGTACATTAGTTGCTTAAGTTCATTTTGAACTTGCTTGGTTGCTTAACCAATTAGGTATAACATCTCTTCTTCATGTAGTCTGGAAGACCTGGCTTGTTATGTAGCCAGGTACCTGTCTGAAGTCCTCCTTAAGAGGCAATGTTTGTGATTGTTTATCTTTGTCCCCAAGCAGGAAAAGTCCTTTTGATAAGGTAATTGGTAGATAAAAGAGATGTGTAGTCCATCTCCTACTATTCTGTGTGTCATCCCTTTGCTCATATTACATGTTAATGCATTGTGGATCTTAACCCAAGATCTATAGAGTCATTCACTTGTGGAGAGAGTTCCAACTTTCTGAACTCCCACACCTTCTATCATTTGAAGCTCTCCCTGACCAGGGATAAGAGCCATGAGGCACACCCCTCATATCCTTTTCATCTGCTTCACCTTAACCCTCAATGTTAAGGTTAAGAGCACCACTTACCCCATTCCAGTTGACTTTAAAGTCTAACCCTTGTTTGAGCCTAATTGCTTGTATATAGTGGGTGCTAATTGACTTTGTTTGATTGATTGCTTGATTCATCTGTACATGTTTGCTTGTTTGCCTTTGTGCATTTATCATCAGTAATTGTTCATTAGTGCATGATCATCATTTCATATCTTTGTGACATATCTTTGTTTGTCCATTGAGGAATCAGTTGTAAGTCCATTCATTGGCCATTGTTCCTATGATTTGGAAGGGATTGAGTGTAAGACCATTTCATTGGCCACTTATATCCTCTTTGCTTAGTGCTTCTGTTTGTTTGTTGTATGTGAGGATTCAATTGTAAGTCCATGTTGTTGGCATTTGTATTCCTATGATCATCCTTTGGAGATTAGAGTAGGTCCAGATAGATTGGCATCTGATATCCATGTTTTGTTGTCTGTTTTGTGAGATTGGTATAAGTCCATTTATTGGCATCCGGTATCGTTGTTTTGTTTTAGGAGATTGGTGTAAATCCATTTATTGGTATCCGGAATCCGCTTTTGTTTGTGAGATTGGTATAAGTCCATTTATTGGCATCCGGTATCATTGTTTTGTTTTAGGAGATTGGTGTAAATCCATTTATTGGTATCCGGTATCCGCTTTTGTTTGTGAGATTGGTATAAGTCCATTTATTGGCATCCGGTATCATGGTTTTGTTTTAGGAGATTGGTGTAAATCCATTGATTGGTATCCGGTATCCGCTTTTTGTTTGTGAGATTGGTATAAGTCCATTTATTGGCATCCGGTATCATTGTTTTGTTTTAGGAGATTGGTGTAAATCCATTTATTGGTATCCGGTATCCGGTTTTGTTTGTGAGATTTTTATAAGTCCATTTATTGGCATCCGGTATCATTGTTTTGTTTTAGGAGATTGGTGTAAATCCATTGATTGGTATCCGGTATCCGCTTTTTGTTTGTGAGATTGGTATAAGTCCATTTATTGGCATCCGGTATCATTGTTTTGTTCTAGGAGATTGGTGTAAATCCATTTGTTGGTATCCGGTATCCACCTTTGTTTGTGAGATTGGTGTAAGTCCATTGATTGGCATCCGGTATCACCTTGCTTTTTATTTGCTTACTTGCTTTGTTGCTCATTCCAAAGGACACACTTGAATCATCTTCTATATGATTTCAAGAGGTGAACTTCTAGGAAGTTTTACACTCCTTCATCCACATTCCTTTTTGTTTCAAAACTCCCTTCTCACTTGTTGACTTTTCAAACTTGTAAATACATAGTGTGCAAACATTTTCATGTCTTTTCAAATTAGAAACCTGGACCCTAAGTCCTTGACTTTTCAAACCCCATTTCATAACACTTCTTTGAATTGAATACTAATAATACTTTGACCATCCTTTTGTGAATAGTCATAATCAATTAACTTCATCCATTCAATTGTTTTGTGGCTTTGTCCATTGTTGATATGTTTTCATACATCAGCCATAGGTTTCAATTCTCATAGTGGTTGATGTAAATCTCACCACATCCTTAGTGAGTTGATTGTAAGTCTTCCATACTTATTATAGGGTTAACCCCTCACTAGTATGTTGAAGCTATCCTCGCATGGTGGATTGTTGGTATTGGTTGAGTTTTCTCCCGTTGAGAATGAAAAGCCTTAGTGCTCTTGTTTTAAAATGAACCCACTGATATTTTGGAAATCTTTTAGCCGAACTACGGCGTTTTGATCCTTTACCTTTTTATGGAAAGGTACGTAGGCAACGGGTTCATCCGTTCAAACACAAAAATAATAAATTGTATATTCTTTTCTCATCTTCCCAATCATGTTTGCACAATATGTTATAAATAAATAAACTTTTTATACAACAAGATTGAAAAGGGATCCCTAGGAGTACCTAGGACGTTTTGGGTGCCTAACACCTTCCCATTGCGTAATTTACCCCTTACCCAGATTCTCTGATCTTTTCATTAGTTTTCTATGTGTAAAACTTCTTAGGCTTTTGTTCGATTTTTGGCCAATCCTTTGGATAAATAAAAGTGCGGTGGCGACTCGATTTCTTTGTATGCTTTGCTTATGGTTTAATTAATAAGTCATATAGTGACGAATACACCGCTACAAGTTGCACCGAACTGGGTTAACAATTGCTTGTGTCTCTTGCATTACTGTTCTTTATCTTTTATCCTGTTTGTATTGTTCAAATATTAGTGTCATGACTGTAAGAACAAAAATTGTTCTACAACAGATTCCTTGATTTTGATGATAACAAAGGATGAAACCAAAAATGGCACCCTAACGAAAAGTTTCTAAGTGTGCAGGATTCTAAAGAAAGAAGGAAGAAATCTGATGATGTCATCAGATACAAAACCAGATCAGATACAAATCATCAAATGATCAGAAGCATCTGAAGTGAGAACACGTTCAAGAAAGTCTAACTCTGAGCAAGAACAGCAAAGTATCAGAAGCATCTGAACAAGAAGTAAACTCTAGATGTTCTGACTCTAAACAACGCTATCTCTAAGCTCCAGAAGTTCTCAGCGCTATCTGAACTCACAAGAGATCCACATCAGAAGAAAGTTTCCAAGATCTCCAGAAACACAAATACTCTGAGCATGGAATTGCTAATCATGGAAGAGTAACGTTTAAGTCAAGAAAAGATTTGCAAATGGATTTCCTAATTGAGAAAGAGACGTTAATCTCCAATCTCAATAAAGAAAATACTACTTGTGGTAAGTAGTCATTTCAAGAAGAAAAAGTCATCCTGCAGAAGCTATTTATGTGATGGCGTAACTTCATCTCAATATCCACCAGTTTCAACTACTACCTCACTGATCTATATAAAGGATTGAGAATCAACTTTCAAACGATACTAGCTAACAAGTCAGTAAGCCAACAAGCCAAAATTATACTGAAACACCAAGTCAAGAAAAACATTCTTTCTCTCTAAGATATTCACGAAGCTTTTGCTTATAACGTGAAAAACTCTTGTTCTTAACACTGTAATATTTGCTTTCTTAGAAGCACTCTAGATTACATAAATCTTTCATTTATTGTTTGTTGATTTCCTCAAGTGACTCTGTGTAGTCTGTATACTTGAGAGGGCTAAGAAATTTTTATCTTAGACGTTGTTTGTAATCTTTCAAGATTAGTGGATTAAGTCCTTGTTGAAGGCGAAATCACCTTGGCCGGGTGGACTGGAGTAGCTTTGTGTTATAAGCGAACCAGTATAAAATCCTTGTGTGATTTTCATTTTGAAAAGCGCTTATTTTTCAAAACAATTCAAACCCCCCCTTTCTTGTTTTTCTCACCTTCAATTGGTATCAGAGCACCGGCTCTGTTATTGATTTTCTAATCAAACACTTAACAGTGTAGAGAGATCCAGTACGAGAAAAACTATGGCCCACTCAAATGAAAAAGATTCTTACAATGCTAAGCCTCCTGTTTTTGATGGAGAAAAATTTGATTACTGGAAAGATAGAATCGAAAGTTTCTTTCTGGGTTATGATGCCGACCTCTGGGACATTGTCACAGATGGATATACACCTTCAGTCTTAAATGGAGTTGAAGTTCCCAGAAGTAAGATGTCAGAAGATCAGAAACGTGTCTTCAAAAATCATCATAAGGCCAGAACAATACTTCTAAATGCTATATCATACAATGAATATGAAAAGATCACCAACAGAGAGACAGCCAAAGATATACTTGACTCTCTGAAGATGACCCATGAAGGAAACTCTCAAGTCAAGGAGACGAAGGCTCTGGCGCTTATCCAGAAATATGAAGCCTTCAAAATGGAAGATGATGAAGCTATAGAGGCTATGTTTTCCAGATTTCAAACTCTTATTGCAGGTCTTAAAGTGCTAGACAAAGGATACACAACTGCAGATCATGTTAAGAAGATAGTCAGAAGTCTGCCAAAGAAATGGAGACCTATGGTTACTGCTCTGAAGCTGTCAAAGGATCTGAACAATATCAGCCTTGAAGAACTTGTTAGTTCTCTCAGAAGTCATGAGATAGAACTAGAGGAGGATGAACCTCAGAAAAGGAACAAGTCCGTAGCGCTAAAGTCCAGATCTGAAAGACGGAAACCTGACAGAACCAAAGCTCTCCAGGCAGAAACTGAAGATACTGACGACTCTGAACCTGAAGACTCTGATGATGAAGAAGAGTTGTCCCTACTAACCAGAAGAGTTAAGCAACTCTGGAAAAAGAGGAACAACAACTTCAGAAGACCAAGACCCAGAGGGGATCAATCAGAGTCAACTTCAAAAGGTAAAGCTAACAAAGATATTACCTGTTATGAATGTAAAGAAACAGGTCATTACAGGAATGAATGCCCTAAGCTAAAGAAGGACAACCCTAGAAAAGAAAGCTTCAAGAAAAACATCTTCAGAACAAAGAAAGGACTGTTGGCTACCTGGGATGACAGTGAATCTGGATCATCAGAATCTGACTCTGATGAACAGGCCAACGTAGCACTTATGGCTACCACATCCAGCAGCTCAGACGAAGAATCTGAAGAGATATCCTATGCAGCAAAGTTCAGACACCAGTCATGGTACCTGGACTCTGGATGCTCGCGACACATGACGGGAAGAAAGTCTATGTTCCAAAGTCTGGAACTTAAAGACGCTGGATTTGTAGGCTTCGGAGGAGATCAGAAAGGAAGGATCAGAGGCTCCGGAACTATTGGTAATGGTACTCTTCCCTCTATATCTGATGTTCTTTATGTAGAAGGATTAATGCATAACTTGTTATCCATAAGTCAATTAAGTGATAACGGTTATGATGTAATCTTCAATCAAAAAACATGTAAAGCCATTAATCAGAACGATGGCTCTGTCCTTTTCACAGGCAAGAGGAAAAACAACATTTACAAAATAAATCTTTCTGATTTAAAAGATCAAAATGTTAAATGTCTAATGTCAGTTCACGAAGAGCAATGGGTATGGCATAGACGCTTGGGACACATTAGCATGAGGAAACTTTCTCAGCTAACTAAACTCGAGTTAGTCAGAGGCCTACCTAAACTGAAGTTTTCTTCAGATGCTCTGTGTGAAGCTTGTCAGAAAGGAAAATTTTCAAAAACATCTTTTAAAAAGAAAAATGTTGTTTCTACCTCTAAGCCTCTGGAACTTCTTCACATTGACTTATTTGGTCCTGTGAAAACAGCATCAGTTAATGGAAAGAAGTATGGACTAGTCATTGTTGATGATTACAGTCGCTGGACATGGGTAAAATTCCTAAAGCACAAGAGTGAGTCTCACTCTGTATTCACAAGTTTCTGTTCCAAAGTGCAAAAAGAATTTGACTCTAAAATTATTAGAGTCGGAAGTGATCATGGTGGAGAATTTGAAAACAAAGATTTTGAAGAATTATTTGATTCTAATGGAATATCCCATGATTTCTCCTGCCCTAGAACTCCACAACAAAATGGAGTTGTAGAGAGGAAGAATAGGACACTCCAAGAGATGGCCAGAACCATGATCAATGAAACAAATGTAGCAAAGCACTTTTGGGCAGAAGCTGTAAATACAGCGTGTTATATTCAGAATAGAATCTCTATAAGACCTATTCTGGAAAAGACTCCCTATGAACTGTGTAAAGGAAGAAAACCAAACATTTCATATTTTCATCCTTTTGGATGCTCTTGTTTTATATTAAATACTAAAGAACATCTGAACAAGTTTGATTCCAAAGCACAGAAAGGTATTATGTTAGGATACTCAGAACGCTCTAAAGGCTATAGAGTATACAACACAGAAACCAAAATTGTGGAAGAATCAATTCATGTCAGATTTGATGATAAGCTTGACCCTGAAAAGTCAAAGCTAGTTGAAAAGTTTGCAGATTTGGAAATCACTCTTGTAGAATCTGATAAAACTCCAGAAGCAACTGTCACTCAAAGCTCTGAAGAAATTAAATCTCCAGAAATTCCAAAGAAAGTCAAAAGTCGTATCAATGTATCTGAAGATTTGATTCTGGGAAACAAGGACGAACCTGTCAGAACCAGATCTACCTTCAGAACTTCTGAAGATATTCCTCTGGGACTAGTGTCTCTGATTGAGCCTACGTCTTGTGATGAAGCACTTCAGGATAACGACTGGGTGGCAGCTATGCAAGAAGAATTGGATCAATTCTCAAAGAATGATGTCTGGGATCTCGTTCCTAAACCCAGAGGCACTCATGTCATTGGAACCAGATGGGTTTTCAGAAACAAGCTGAACGAGAAAGGAGAAGTTGTCAGAAACAAAGCTCGACTGGTAGCTCAAGGTTACAGTCAACAAGAAGGTATTGACTATAATGAAACCTTTGCTCCAGTCGCGAGGTTAGAATCTATTCGTCTTCTTGTATCTTTTGCTATTAATCATTCTATTAAATTATATCAAATGGATGTCAAGAGTGCATTTCTTAATGGTTATATATCAGAAGAAGTGTATGTCAACCAACCTCCAGGTTTTGAAAACTCAAATTTTCCAGAACATGTTTTTAAACTTAAGAAATCTTTATATGGACTTAAACAAGCTCCCAGAGCTTGGTATGAACGATTAAGCAATTTTCTTCTGGAACAAAATTTTATCAGAGGGAAAGTTGATTCTACACTCTTCTGTAAAAACCTTAATAATGATCTCATGATATGCCAGATTTATGTTGATGATATTATTTTTGGTTATGCTAATATCTCTGTTTGCCAAGAATTTTCTAAGTTAATGCAGGCAGAATTTGAAATGAGTTTAATGCAAGAATTAAAGTTCTTTCTGGGAATTCAAATTAATCAAACTCTAGAAGTCACGTACGTTCATCAAAGCAAGTACATTAAAGACGTTCTGAAGAAGTTTGACATGACTGAATGCAACTCTGCAAAAACTCCCATGCACCCAACTTGCATTCTGGAAAAGGAAGAGGTAAGCAACAAGGTTTGTCAGAAGCTCTATCGAGGTATGATAGGCTCTCTCCTCTATCTGACTGCTACTCGTCCTGATATTCTCTTTAGTGTCTGTCTTTGTGCCAGATTCCAATCCGATCCTAGAGAATCTCATTTAACAGCAGTTAAGAGAATTCTTAAGTATCTGAAAGGAACTCCTAACCTGGGCCTGATGTATGAGAAAACATCAGAGTATAGACTCTCGGGTTATTGTGATGCAGATTATGCAGGAGATAGAATAGAACGAAAAAGCACTTCTGGAAATTGCCAGCTTCTGGGAAACAATCTGATATCCTGGGCTAGCAAAAGACAATCAACAATTGCTCTATCAACTGCAGAAGCAAAATATATCTCAGCGTCACTGTGCACAACTCAGATGCTCTGGATGAAGCATCAGCTAGAAGATCTACAAATCCTTGAGAGTAACATTCCTATCTTTTGTGATAATACTGCTGCTATTTGTTTAAGTAAGAATCCCATTCTACATTCCAGAGCCAAACACATAGAAATAAAACATCATTTTATCAGAGACTATGTTCAGAAAGGGATAGTAACATTGAAGTTCATTGATACAGAACATCAATGGGCAGATATCTTTACTAAGCCTCTAGCTGAAGATAGATTTCTTTTTATCTTAGAACATCTGAACATTAAAAATTGCCCTGAGTGAAATATGGCTCTGAAAATGTAAAATGTGACTCTGATGTAGACAAATGTACTTCTGCCTCTGACTCTGATACTTCTACCAAGTTAAGAAGATATCTGAGTTAGAAATCTTCAGAAACCAATCCTTTGGTATTCCTGAAGATCAGATACATCAACACGTGGAGCTCTAAGCGTCTAACCCTAGAACTTCTAGACAGCTGTCAAAAGAAATCAAAGGTCAGAACGTTTGAAATCTCCTAGAGCAGTGTGCGTACTGTTGGGATTAGACATTCATTTCTTAGCTGTAATCATTTTTCCCCCCAAACGTGCTATTTTGATTTTTGTGCTAACGCTGGAATGTGTGTCGTTTTGCATGTGTTTTACTTAGAGTATATAAACACTTTTCTCACATTTCACACACTTATCACTCTCACTCACTCTAAAACCCTAAACCTCTCTCAAGCATTCTCTGAAAGCTCTTCATCTTCATCAATCTTCTTCTCCTTCACCATGGACGCTCAACAACAACAAGTTTTTAACTTCTCTCAAGAAATGGAATCAAGTTCTACTGCTCAAACCTCAAACACTCAAACTCCAACGGTTACAGGCGTCACCATCACCCCTGTTTACAAAGAACCTCACGTTCTTGACCGTGAACGCCATATCAACCTTTCAACCCCTTTTGAAGGTTTGGATGTGTTGTGCGAATCGCTTGTTGATTTCGACAACCTAAGAAGAAATGGCGTTGATCTAACTGGAGAACTTCGTCAACAAGGGTGGGAAAACTATTTCCAAAGACTTTATGGTCCCATTTACCCACTTCTCGTCAAGGAGTTCTGGAGATTTGCAGATGCAGATGACAACTTCATCGTCTCATATGTTCTGGGGGTGAAGATTGTTATTACTGAAGGGTCTATTGCCTCTCTGTTGAACATGGAGATAAGTGGAGGAAAAAGGATTTACAACATCCCTCCTAGGTCAAAGCGCATCACTGATGTTATCAACCCAACAATCTTCAAACCCAACGTTGAAGGAAACCCTTCTAAAAACAAAGAGCTACACCAGAACCTCAGAGTGTGGCTGAAGATTATTCTGGGAACCATTCACCACCGTCCTGCCTCTAACTCCTCTGACTACATCAATGCAGACCAGAAATGCATTCTGTACTGCATTCAGAAGGGTATAAAGATCTGCCTCCCTGCTCTCCTTTTCAGATATCTGAGAGATTCGGTCAGAGAAACCAGAAACAACATGAAGCCCAGATCCTACATTCCTCTGGGAAGATTGCTATCTGACGTCTTCATTGAGCATGGACTGGTAGACCATCTGGAAAAGACCAAATTGATGGATGATCTGGCAATAGATGTGGGGAAGCCTCTGAATGCCAGAAACCTCAAAAGTATGGGGATAATCAAGAAAATTCAAGTCAGGCCAACTCTGGATACATCCTGGGATAGTTTGAAAGATCATAGGAAGATGCCTCATGGCCTTGCCAGATTCTTCAAGAATGAACCCAGAGACGCTGTTGCTATCTATCTTCAGCGTCTGCTGGATGATGGTGTTGACATCTCTGATTTCAGCCTCGACGACTGTCTGGACTCTGAAGAAGACTTCGTCAGATACAAGAGAGGTCTTTCTGAAAAGAAGGTAGCATCTCAGGCAAAGAAGGCCAGACTCGGAGAAACTTCTGGAAGCAAATCTTCAGCTCCTCTGAATATCTCTACTGGTAAGTCTGTTCCTCCTGTTACCTCTAATCCTCTGATGGCTTCTTCTAACCCTCTCTCTTCACAACCTATTTATACCACCTCTGATATTTCACCCTCAATCACCAGAACCTCCCAACCTACACCAGTTCTAAATATAGCCCGTACATTCATACCTCCCTCTGAACCTAAACAAACCCACCAAAGCACTTCATCTTCATCATCCTCAGCACCAGAATCACCCCCATATGTTTCCCTCTCTTCTGACCCAGAATTTTCTGACCCTGATTCCCCAACCATAGCCACAATTTATGCTCATAGATTTGCTTCACAACAAACACAAACACGATCTGAAGCAACTTCACCTCCACCACAACAAACAACCACCATACCTTCTGAAAACCAACCCTCTGACCATCCCACTTCTGATATCAACCCACCAAACATCTTCGCTGAACCAGAACCAGAATCTGAACCTTTAGATTTAAACCCTCTTTATGCTTCACCCCAAACATCTGAACCTCAACCAGAAGCAGAATCTGAACCCCAACCTGAATTAGAATCTGAACCTCTCACTTTAAATCTCAGCCCTCCAAACTCTCCACCTCACACCTCTGAACCAGAACCTGAACCTGAACTTTCTAAGCCTACCCTTAAGGAAGCCATCTTGATGATTGCAGAGGCTTCAGTTCAAAAGGTCGATTCTCTGGTCACTAACTCTGAAGTCAGTGATGATCCTGAATCTGTAAGGACACACTGGAACAGAGTCATTGGCTGGATGACATCTGAGGCCTTTAGGCTGAAGAGTATCTCTGAACAAGTCAGAAATGGCTACATCAGAGATGCTGAGGCAAGACTCCAGGAGAGACTTGCCAGAGAAGCTAAAGCCAGAAGGCTTGAGGAAGAGAGAATTGCCAGAGAAGCAGAAGAAGCAAGAAGGATAGAAGAAGAAAGACTTGCTAAGGAAGCTGAAATCCTAAGGCAAAAGGAAGCTGAAGCAAAGGCTCTGGCAGATGCAGAAGCTCAAGCTGCTGCTGAAGCTGAAGCTCAGAAGGCTCTGAATCTGGGGGAGTCCTCTTCTGTGATTCCTACGGTTCTTCAGACTTTGAAAGAACTCAAGCAAGATCAGAATGAACTCCGGGCCAGAATGGACAAGCAAGATACTGTCAATGACAACATCCAGAACATGCTTGCTATGCTGCTTCAGAGAATGCCTCTGCCTCCGAACCCTTAGGCACTTAGGATTTATTTTTTTGCTTGCCTGTTGTCTTTGTTTTTGCTCTCTCTCTGAATCTGATGTTTTCTTGTTGCCTTTGTGCTTTTATATGAATTTCAGTTTTTCTCTTTATTTATTTTTTACTATGTCTTTTTGATTCTGACAAAAAGGGGGAGAAGTAATTAATAGCTCTGATGAAAATATTGTCTAATACCTTAAGCATTCTGCAACATATTTTTTTTCTATAAATAAAATTATCTAACTTGGACTTAAGAAATTGCAGAAAACTTCAGAAACCTCTTTACTTAAGAAACTCTGGTAAGAACCTCAGAACTCCCTAGCACTATCTCAGGGGGAGCTTCTGTCTATCTGATCTAATATTATTCATGTTTCATCTGCTAATTAAGATTGTTTTGTCATCATCAAAAAGGGGAGATTGTAAGAACAAAAATTGTTCTACAACAGATTCCTTGATTATGATGATAACAAAGGATGAAACCAAAAATGGCACCCTAACGAAAAGTTTCTAAGTGTGCAGGATTCTAAAGAAAGAAGGAAGAAATCTGATGATGTCATCAGATACAAAACCAGATCAGATACAAATCATCAAATGATCAGAAGCATCTGAAGTGAGAACACGTTCAAGAAAGTCTAACTCTGAGCAAGAACAGCAAAGTATCAGAAGCATCTGAACAAGAAGTAAACTCTAGATGTTCTGACTCTGAACAACGCTATCTCTAAGCTCCAGAAGTTCTCAGCGCTATCTGAACTCACAAGAGATCCACATCAGAAGAAAGTTTCCAAGATCTCCAGAAACACAAATACTCTGAGCATGGAATTGCTAATCATGGAAGAGTAACGTTTAAGTCAAGAAAAGATTTGCAAATGGATTTCCTAATTGAGAAAGAGACGTTAATCTCCAATCTCAATAAAGAAAATACTACTTGTGGTAAGTAGTCATTTCAAGAAGAAAAAGTCATCCTGCAGAAGCTATTTATGTGATGGCGTAACTTCATCTCAATATCCACCAGTTTCAACTACTACCTCACTGATCTATATAAAGGATTGAGAATCAACTTTCAAACGATACTAGCTAACAAGTCAGTAAGCCAACAAGCCAAAATTATACTGAAACACCAAGTCAAGAAAAACATTCTTTCTCTCTAAGATATTCACGAAGCTTTTGCTTATAACGTGAAAAACTCTTGTTCTTAACACTGTAATATTTGCTTTCTTAGAAGCACTCTAGATTACATAAATCTTTCATTTATTGTTTGTTGATTTCCTCAAGTGACTCTGTGTAGTCTGTATACTTGAGAGGGCTAAGAAATTTTTATCTTAGACGTTGTTTGTAATCTTTCAAGATTAGTGGATTAAGTCCTTGTTGAAGGCGAAATCACCTTGGCCGGGTGGACTGGAGTAGCTTTGTGTTATAAGCGAACCAGTATAAAATCCTTGTGTGATTTTCATTTTGAAAAGCGCTTATTTTTCAAAACAATTCAAACCCCCCCTTTCTTGTTTTTCTCACCTTCAATGACATTACCTTCGACATCTCATATCTGATACCAGAATTTCATATCTGACACATACATTGTTATTGTCCAGCCTTAGATAGGCATGACTTCTACATAAGGCTACTTATAATTGCTTAACATAGCACTAAATTGTTCTGACACAATTGACTAACCGTTAACTCCTAATATTAATTCTTGCTCTTTACATTATTGTCATTTATTTCTTTCCATTTAATTCAAGTGATTTAAGTTTATGTCATTTAGCATTATGTCATTTACTTTATGCACTTTAATTTTATGTCTCATTAATCATTGAAGCGCCGCGAAAAATACAATGTCGCCACCGGATTTTATTTATTCCAATGGAAAGGGAAAATAGCGATAAAACCCCAAATTAGAGAAATGGTCTCGCAACCAAGAGCGGATTCGGAAGTCGGTTAGGCAAGGGGAAGGTATTAGCACCCCTCACATCCATGGTACTCCATGGGAACCACTTGCTCGTATCAAATGCGTATGGATGTTTACTTATATGTAAGTTGCTTGCTATCGGGAATGAGATGAGAGATGAGATGGGAGAGAAAATAAGTTTTAAGTTAGTGTGCTCGCCAAGGATTTGGGCCCTTGTGCCTACGTATCCCCATACGTGCAATAGGGAAGTCAGAGCTTCGTAGTTCGGCTCAAAAAATGGCGTATTTGTTTGGTTGTTTTTACTGAAAAATATTGACGTTCGCGTGCTACTGTTCACTTGCTTGTATACTCTGTCATGGGAACAAAAAGTATTTGCTTGTTTGCGGTAAAGTGGAGACGTTTGGTTCACACTCTAGCAGTTCAACATTACTTGATCGCACATGGAGGCTTAAGCTTCGTTCACAGTAGAACGGAAGTAACACGTCCTTATTGAAAGGTTTTGAAGAGAGTGCGCTAAGGCAAAAGATGATTTGATTTGTTAGGGTCGATTTTATGCATGGAGACAAGCATTAAACCCTTGGCTAGATACAGTCAACGGTCCAATAACTTGGGAGTTGAGAGGACAACATGGTCCTAACCACTCTTTTTCATCCAAAAAAGAGATTTGATTATGAAAGGAGTTTGGCAAGTTTAATCGTTGGAACTTAGAGGGAGACAAGTCTCTAACCCTTGACTAAGTACAGTCAACAATCAAAGTAGTTGGGAATCGAGAGGACAATGGAGTCCTAACTATTCTTTTTCTTCCTCATAGCGCCTAGATTTAACTTATTTGAATGATTAGATGTTTTAAGGGGGAAAGTCAAGTGTCGGGTCCTCAGGCTAGGTACGGCCGACAACCCAATTACTTGAATGTTGTGTACAAACACGTACACCCCATTTGCATTCCACTTTATTATGAAAATATTTTGAAAAAGAAACTTGACGTTGAATCAAGTGTTTTGAATTTATTATGAAAATAGTGAGTGAAGAAAGGAGGTAAGAGATAGAATTGTTCGAGAATAGAATGGAGAAGATATGAATAAAGGATCATGGAGTGAATGGAGAATGATTGACATTGGATCAAGCATTTACGTTGCAATGGTGTGAGTTTTATTTGGAAAACAACTTGACGTTGAATCAAGTTTCTTTTGTTTCTTTTGAAAAATGCTTTGTTTATCGTTTTGTATTTTATCTTGGTTATTAACCTGTATGGTGAACTAAGCTAGAAAGCAATAAAGCTAAGCTATTACATGATTAGGGGGAGGGGGAACATTTAACCTATAATGGGGGATCTATCCACACAATACAATGGAAAGGAAATGAAAGGAAAATACAAGTTACAAACTACTAAACTATGTACCATGCCTAAGGCATACAAGTGACATGGTACTTCAAACAATACAAAGTTATTGGATGAAATGGAATGGTTAGGAGTATGGCTAGCTAAGAGTGAGCTTGCTTCTCCAAGTCATATGTGACAACACAAAACAACAAACGAGTTAGCATGAATGAGAATGATGCAATAATATGTAAGTACATACAATGGTTAGAATCGATTCAAAAGGTAGTGGATTAATCCATGAAAAACAATCAAAGATCTATCCTATGATCAAGGGAAATGAAACTAAGCATACAAAGTATTCATTACCTAAATTGAAATGGGATTTTCAATTTAATCAAAGTGATCATAAACCAAGGAAACGATTAAAAGGACAATTAAAATGACTATTATTTCTAAGAGTCTAAAATCTATCTAAACATGAATTAGGATAAAAATCAATCAAATGGAAAATTCACAATCTAAATCAAGAGTTGAATTCTAATCTACATGATTACACAAATCAAATTGAGTGGAAATTAACCTAAGGTTTAATCATGGTAAAATCAATATCCAACCATCTTAATCCACACAAAATCCACAAAATGAAATAATCAAAATCTATTACCCAAAATTCTAATCAAGGCATGGTTAATCAAATGAGTTTTAATTCTGGAAAATTAAGAAAAATTAAATCTAATCTAAAGTTCGATTAAACCTAATTTCTAATTAACTATCTAATCCTAATTAACCCATGAACTATGCTAATTATTCACTAAAACTATGTTAATTCCTAATTTTTTCTAAAACTAAGAATTTCAAACTAACAACAACAAGACAAAGGAAGCATCATGATTAACCAAAGAACTGAGATTAATAAATAAATTAACATCATTAAGGATCAATTAAGCGAGATTAATATTGAGCCAGAGGGGTGTTACCGATGGAAGAGGGGTAGGAATGTTATGGCCCAATCTCAAAAAACCTTGCACATGCCAAAACCTGGTTGTACTTGAATTGAGCAAAACATCCATCAAACCAATCCCTATGTGTAACCCGAAAAATCTGACTCAAAAGCTTCTTCCCCAAATCAAGATTCCGCCCAAAAGCACGAATGGAAATTCGAAACCCGTGCTTTCTCCACCAAAATCAGATTAATCTTCCTCTTTCTTGCTCCATCCTTAACCCACGCTTAGGTCTCGACACTGTTTCCGATCCTCACGTATGAACAATCACATAACCAACAACAATGAACGCGATACTCACCTCGATGTTCGGTATGGTCTTCAACTCTTGGTTGATCAGGATCTGTGTGCGGGCGTGACGTTATCGTTGAAGAGCAAATGATGGTTCATTGTTGATTACGGATGAAGGAGCTCGATTCGTTCGGGTGCGCCTCCGTCGTCGAATAGAGATGAAGCTGGAGGCTCGTCGATTTCGCAACGAGGGATGACGAAACCTCAGCGTTATGAAGAATCCGGAAGTTATCGCGTAGTGAAGCGTTGTTGATGAATGACGAAGAATTAAATCGTTCCCTCGTTCTTCTTGTCCCCTCGATTATTAGAAGGTGAGCGTACTTCAACTCTATTTTCTTCTTCTTCAACTCGGTTCGCAGATCCGTTTTCTGTTTCGTTGTTCTATGGATTCGTGTTGTTGTGTATTTGAGGAAAGGATTCTGAACTGAGTTATGGTTGCAGGTTTTTTCACCAAATGGAAGGTTTCTTTTGGATTCTGTTTGTAAGGTGAAGGGTGAAGCCGCGTGAGAAGAAGAGTGGAGAGAAGATGGATAATGAGGTTGAAGAAATTGGTTATGGAGGATGACGAAGGATGAATGAAGTTAGAAGTTTGGGAGGATGAAGTTGTGAATTGTTGAATGATGGGAAAGATGATGGAGAGCTTGAATTGAAGATGGAGGATGGTTATTATAGGAGAGTAAGGTTAGAGAGATGGTTGGTTATGACAGTTGGAAGTAGTTAGAGTCAATGACAGTTGGCGACAGTTGGAATTGGTTAGGTGGTTAGGACGGTTGAAGACAGTTAGAAAGTGATTCTGTTATGGAGTTAGAAATTTGTTATGAAAACAGTTAGTTGAAGAAGAGTGTGAAAGTTTGTTATTGGGGTTAGTTAATCCTTGAAGGGTATTGAAGCTAGAGGAAGATTTTTGAAGTTCAAGTGAAGGAGAGAAAACCCAATTTGGTTCTGTTATGGGAAGAGGTAGAGTTTCGGTTCGGCTTAATGTGGATTTCTGTTAGAAGTTTAGTTAAAGGGTTGTTGACAGTTGGGGGTTTGTTAGCAAAATTTAGTTGGGAAGTTTGGAAGGTTATTTTCTGGTTTTGTTCTTAATATTCCCATTTTCGTTGGAGTTCTGTTACTCTTTTCCTTTCCCACTTCCATGGTCTGTTTTCTCCTATCACAATCTCCTTTTTTTTTATTTCCTACAGAGTTTCCCTCAGTTTTGATCGTTGCTGCTGCGGTTTAATGGTTACCTTGTTCCGAAATGAACTGTGACAAGAGTTCATTTGCCTGAAGCATTTCATATGTCCGCAGGTAGGTGGGGAACGTTTCACACCGGTCATGCATAACACCTTTTCTCCTTCACCAGTGCGACGGTAAGACTTCTCGTGATTAGATTACATGTCCGTAACATTCCGAATTTGTTCCATATTGCAATCTAGTGTGTGCTAGATGTCCCACTTATACATGCTGCAGGCGACTTACGGTAAGGTCGAACTTCATCCCCTTCCTTACCTAGCTGAATAGTAGGCTTGGAATTGCTTGAAAATTACATATTCTAGTAATGGCCATATATGATTTTTGGTTTGGACTTTGGACTTAGTTGTTGTCTCTACAGGTTATGAAGCTCTTCATTGGCTGTCGTGGTTAATTGAGTTTAATGAAGTGCATTGGCTATGGAACCTTGAAACGCATTGGCTGCCATGGTGGAACACTTTGATTTGGATTGCTCATGTTTTGGACCTTGAAGATGTATTTGAAATTTTGTAATTGGTGTTAAATGGTGAAATTTAATTTGGAAATTGAGATTATCATGAAATTAATGTATTATGGAAATTGAAAGTATTGCAAATGATTATTGAATCAAATGGTATATGTATTGTAGTTTCACAATGTCATGATCGTGAATGGATTGAAAAATCAAATTGAAATGAGATTGTTTGTTGTTTGAACTTTGTTTATGGGATTTTGATAGTGATTTTTGGAATTGAAGATTGTATGGACATTGAATAGCCTTGGCAAATAGTTCAATGATGGAAATGAACATGAACTGAAAAATGGAAATGTATGGTTCGAGACCGGTTTATGATGCTTGAATGACTTAAATGAATAAAATGGTTTTGGTTCAAAATTGTGATTTGGTTAATTGGTTATGAAATTGGATTTGGTTAATTGGTTAAAAACATGTAACATAGAAATTGGAATATAACTAAATGGCTTAATGAACATGGTTTTAAAGCATGGATTTGGTTTTGGGCTTAAATGGTTAATGAACAAAAATTGGATTTAAAATGGACAAGGGTTTATGGATATTTGGTTTTAGAATGTGGATATGGGTTAGATGGTTGACTCTGGTCAACTGGTTGACCAAAAAGTCAACAGTTGACTAAAAGTTAACTTAGGCAACAATGTGTATTTTTGGGTGGAATGAATACGGATACGATCGAAAATCCCAATGTTCTTAAACCAAAATAAAACATGTCAATCCAAGACTTGAAATCCACACAGACACCACCAAGCAAATGAATACTCAACCAAGCAATTGACTGTAGCACCTTGAATGAATTCTAACTAATGGATCAGAATCAAGAATCTTGAGCAAACAACTGAGTCATTTAATGAACCAAATGAATCAGACGCAACCTCCCTGAATTAGGGTTTCCACTACGCTCCCTGGTGAACATCCTTGAACCCATGATTTCATGCCTTTTTCAAATGCAAGTGGAATGCGTTATGATACGATGGATATGTAGATGAGATGAATGCTTATCAGGATATGGGAATGTTCAGGGTTAGTGACCTAGATGAACTTGTGAAAGGTAGGGTGAATTTTGGGGTATGACAGCTGCCCCTATTTAATCTTCTTAAACTTGAATGTATGGATAGTAGCAGCTTCTAGACATTCAAGGTAGGAGAGGATTAAATACTAGAATATCGAAAAATTTACCCACCGGGAACAAATGCAATGTGAAGATTGGTCACAAAGGAATTCTTCACTGAGATATAGGGTGAATAAACCAACTTTTGTGCAGGCAGCTGCTGGGGATTGAAATGTTATTTGATCGAAGGATATTTACGGAAGGTTAGAGATGCATGACGTATGCATGATGCTGATGCAATGTGATTTATTCTTATTTTTCAACAGGCTCTCTGTTTTTTTTTGTGAGCAAGCTTTTCATTTTTCTTTGTACCTTTTTTTTCTTTTCAAAACTCTTAGGCAAGCACTGAGAACATTTTTCCGCCGGGAAGAAATGGGTGAAAGATTTTTTGAAACATGGTTTACCAAGTGGAACCTAGACTTTAATTTTTGTTTATGACTGAGAAGAAAGAAAGGGAAGGAGACCAAACACCATTCGTCTTTACTAAAGGATGAGTTCCGAAGTTGACCTTATCGGAGAGAGGTAAAAAGGGGTAAAAGGAGGGGCTCTGAAGTTAACCTTATCGGAAAGAGAAGAAATGGATCCCGAAGTTAACCTTATCGAGGAGAGAAGGGAAGTATCCTGAAGTTAACCTTATCAGGAAGAGAAAAAATGGATCCTGAAGTTAACCTTATCAGGAAGAGAAGAGAAGTATCCTGAAGTTAACCTTATCAGGAAGGCAAGAAATGGATCCCGAAGTTAACCCTATCGGGAAGAGAAGAGATGGATCCTGAAGTTAACCTTATCAGGGAGAGAAGAAACGAAAACGGGCTTCCGAAGTTAACCTTATCGGAAAGAGAAGGAGTGGATCCTGAAGTTAACCTTATCAGGAAGAGAAGAAATGGATCCCAAAGTTAACATTATCGGGGGAGAAGAGAAGTTTTCGAAGTTAACCTTATCGGAAAGGGAAGAAAATTGTCCTGAAGTTAACCTTATCAGGAAGAGAAGAAAGTTTCCGAAATTAACCTTATCGGAAGGGAAGAAGGGGTCCTGAAGTTAACCTTATCAGGAAGAGAAGAAAGTTCCGAAGTTAACCTTATCGGAAGGGAAGAAGGGGTCCTGAAGTTAACCTTATCAGGAAGAGAAGAAAGTTCCGAAGTTAACCTTATCGGAAGGGAAGAAGGGGTCCTGAAGTTAACCTTATCAGGAAGAGAAGAAAGTTTCCGAAGTTAACCTTATCGGAAGGGAAGAAGGGGTCCTGAAGTTAACCTTATCAGGAAAAAAAGAAAGTTCTGAAGTTAACCTTATCGGAAGGGAAGAAGGGGTCCTGAAGTTAACCTTATCAGGAAGAGAAGAAAGTTTCCGAAGTTAACCTTATCGGAAGGGAAGAAGGGGTCCTGAAGTTAACCTTTTCAGGAAAAGAAGAAAGTTTTCGAAGTTAACCTTATCGGAAGGGAAGAAGGGGTCCTGAAGTTAACCTTATCAGGAAAAGAAGAAAGTTTCTGAAGTTAACCTTATCAGAAGGGAAGAAGGGGTTATAGCCAAATGACTCACTCTAAAGTGAATGGAAGGATTGGTCAACATATTCAACTTGCAAAGACACACAGGAATGTCTAATATTGTGTATATTCGACACGGTTGGGGTATGGTTTGGTCAATTGAACTGGACTTACAAACGGTTCTCCCGACTAGGACCGAACGCCGCAGGGTATTGAAAGAGGGTTTATCCACCAGGTTGGATTCTAGGAAAGTGCCGACGAAAATGGGCTATTGAGTAGTGCCAAGAGAGTTTTGGACTTGTTTCTTTCTCATTTAGAGAGCTTCATGATTATATTAAATGATATGCATGAGATGATATGAATTATGCATGACATGTTTATGCAATGGTATGAGGGTCCACGGATGCCCCAAGTTTAGGCGTGGTGTGCCCTGAATAGCGACACATCTGCTCGGGTTACAAGGCTTCTGACATATGGGGTGTGAGCTGCATCTCGCATGACTCCCTGACATCTGACTTCTTGAAATTTGAGCAAGATCTTCTGATGCCCCAGGCTGGATCTGAAAAGCTCTCACGAGCGGGAAGAGAACCTTCGTCTCTTCGGACAATCTTGCCTCAGTCTCTTGGGTATCTGCACGAATTTCCCCAGTCTATTGGGTATTTGCATGGATTGCCCTAGTCTATTGGGTATCTGCATGGATTTCCCCAGCAAGAAGCATCTTTGTCGTAGATCATCTCGATCTGACGTGCCCTAGTTTCTTGGAATTGCACTCCTCTGATTAAACATTTCGGAGAGATTGACTTCTGGTGCTCTTGGGGTGGCTTGCCCCAGTACTACCCTTGAAGAAACTTTTCCTCTAGCTGGTTGACCTTTGAGGGAGTGCCCCTGACTAATTGGTCTTCGGAGAGATTCATCAAATCTCGACGTGACTACTTCTGATAGGCTGGATCTTGAAGAGATTTCTCTACGTGATTTCCTCTGATCGACTAGATCTTGTAGGAATTCTCAATGTGATTTCCTCTGATCGACTAGATCTTGTAGGGATTTCTCAATGTTATTCCCTCTGATCGACTAGATCTTGTAGGGATTTCTCAACGTGGCTCCCTCCGATCGAATGGATCTTGAAGTAGTCTTGTCTTTAGCTCAACAAAGTCTTTAACCATTCCGCTCTAGTATGATCAAAAGAAGTGGCTTGCCCTTTCTCAACGAAGGTCTCAGGCACTCTACACTTTTGACATGGTTAAAAGAAGTGGCTTTCCCCTGATCAACGGAGGTCTCAGGCGTTCTTCACTTTTGATATGATCCAAAGAAGTGGCTTGCCCCTGCTCAACGAAGGTCTCAGGCGTTCTTCACTTTTGAATCATCAAGTTCCTCAATTCATGTTCATTGTGGAAGACTTCTGGATGTCAGATGCTTACCCACGAGTAAGACAAGTTCATTTTAGAAATGATAAAGCAAATGTCATGTTTATGCTAGTTTTGAAATTCCATTACGTCCCCATGGAATTATGACATGCAGTGAATGAATCACTAATGCGAATGTCATATCGATATCAACACAAATGATAAGCAAATCATTAAGGAGTCAGTTTTAACACGATGGTACTGACTATAGTACGCTTTCAGACTAAACCCTGCTTCAATTAGGTCTTTTGAGGGTTGTAACGTGGCCTGGTTCACGGTTTTCAGAAAAAAGGATTTATGGCTCGAAACCTATTCTAACCCACCCACTCTTCGTGATGTTCTCCAGTCCTATGTTCAACTAGTTCGATACAAGCGCCCGTCCTTAAAAAGGGATTTGGGGTGAAAATGGACCCACGAGGTTTTCAGAGTGGCAGTCATGCACCTTCTATCTGGTTTGTTGCCACACGATTTTGTTTTTGTTGAGGATTTTCTTATGATTCCTCTTCGTTCGATTCGTTCTTTCCTTTCCCTATTTTTGCTGGATTGACTCTGATTTGAGATCCACATGGATGCCTTATTTTTTGCCTAAGTAACTTGTTCTCAAGTTTCAACTTAGCGGGCTTTTTGTCTTTTGATTTTGGTTTTTTTGATGGAACACATCGTGCGACATTTGCTCGATTGATTTGAAGGGTCGTGACTGCCTCGTGGCTCAGAAGGACAACCAATGCAGACTTATTATTTCCTACCTCCTATGAGGGATAAGATATGGTTGATCCTCAGACACGACACTCCTTATTTGAAGTTTGAACGCCTGGTCAAACTAACTGACACCTACCCTGCCCCGGGTTAAGATTGAGGTTTTTATATTCAGAAAGAAACTCCTACTCCTTGGATCGAAGGGGTTGACTATGGATTATCTCCCTTATATCTCCGGTGTTTAGGATTCGAAACAATGCCTTACATCATCAACAAGGTTCTGTCCAAAAGCGTACGCGCAGTGATATCGTGTTTTCAATTTCATCATTCTCCCTTTGATTTTGCTTAACAAAAGTTTGGTATCGATGAAAAATATGAGTGGACACGAATAGATTTATTCAAAACAATGCATATTCATTTCAATGCCATTATTATTCAAAAGCAAACGAGTTTATTACAAGTGAATATCTACAAATGACAAACAAGAAAAATTGCACATGAAAAATGATTGAACAAACTAATGATTGCTGGAGTGATCAACCTTATTCTTCCCACAACTTGGGGTCTCAGTTCTTGCAGAAGTTGATGAAGTAGTCATATAGAGGGAACTTCTTCGAGTCTACCACTGCTCTAACTGCGGCATTGCAGATGTGCTTGCACGCGTGGGGTTATTCATGACGTTTGGAACCGCTGGTGCAAACAATATAGCTTTCGAGTCAATCAAGTCTTGTACTTTGTGATTGAATACATTACAATTCTCGATCGAGTGTCCTAGCGTCCCAGAGTGATACTCACAGTTAGCATTCATGTCATACCCGGGAGAAAGGGGTATTGGAGGAGCCTTGGCTTCTCTTAACTGAACCAACGAATCCCTGAGCAAATAGGCTAGAAGATTACCATACGGCATGGGAATTCGGTCGAACTTCCTGGGAGGCCTCCTTGGTCCTTGTCTACTTTGCTGATAGCAATTCCGCTGCTGGTCCGGATATGGGTTTGGCACCTCAGACATATTTGTTTGTGAAGTCTTGTGGGTGCGTACTACATTCAGGCCTTACGGTGTGAACATAGTAACCCTCGAATCGATCAGATCTTGCACTAAGTGTTTTAGAGCTCTACAATTCTCAACGGTATGCCCAGGTGCCCCAGAGTGAAATTTGTACCTAGCATTGACATCATAGCCTTGAGGGAGAGGTGTTGTGGGAGGTCCCAACTTTCTGTACTTCACCTAGGAGGCTTGAAGCAAGTGATCAAGAAGTTGACTGTATGACATAGGGATCAAATCTATCCTCCTCTTTGGGTTCTTCCGTTTCTGGTGCCCCTGTTGGTAGGGATCCTGTTGCTGATTTGGATATGGGTTTGGCACGTCAGACGTATTTGTCTGTGAAGTCTTAGGGGTGCGTACCACATTCAGGCCTTGTGGTGTGAACACAATAACCTTTGAATCAATCAAATCTTGCACTAAGCGCTTTAGAGCCCTGCAATCCTCGGTCGTGTGTCCGGGTGCTCAAGAATGGAATACACACGTGGCATTTACATCATAACCACGAGGAATAGGTGTTGGAGTAGGCCCTGGTTCTCGCAGTCGTACCAATGAGTGCATAAGCAATAGAGGGAGAAGCCTACTATATGACATAGGAACGTGATCCATGTGCCTCTCTGACTTCTTTGTCTTTCTCTGACCTTGATGATCATAACTCCCCTGCTGATTGGGATATTGATTCTGCACTAGGTCGCTCTGCCTGTGTCGAGGAACAGGAAGTGGTTGCTGACATGGAGCCTCTGAAGATCCGGGTTGTGGATACAATCCATGAGGTAACTCTTGGTGTGGATTAGAATCATGTGCGTCCCCAGGAGGGATCACCTCTGGCATAACCACTGGCCTATAATAGCTTAATAGTACACTCATGAGATCCAAAGCATGGGCGGACTGAGTCTTCAGATCGTTGAGTTCCAAGCACAAGGCTTCATGACTTTCCAACAACTCGTCCATGGTAACTCGAGACATACTTCTGGCTTGAACAGATGTCGGTAATCAGCTTGATTGTAGCAGGTTCTGGACAAAGGCCAAATAACAGTGAGTCTCCTTGGATAGGTGAAATGCAATTATGCATGAATGTAACATGTTTTATGTTCCCGAAGGAATGCATATGCTGAATGATGAGATGAAATGGCATGAAACATCATGGATCAAGGGTTCACAGCATCTTGGACAATCTGATTGTGAAGCTCAAGGTAGGTTGAAGGCTTATTTCCCTGCAGGAAACCATTATATCCCCTCACAAGGTGAGTACTAAGACTTATGAAGATACTTAGATTCACGGATCATGAGGCGAAAGTGTCGTCGTCGACACAAAAGTACTTGTGGGCCAACAACACTTTCGGGATGTCCTCCTCTAAGTGAAGTTTCCTTCAACTTCAAAAGTCAAGGATTGTCTAAAGGTCCTCGGAGTCATGGACCCTCTTCGGAAGAATGGTCGTCAACGCGAATGTGACTCACGTGCCAACCAAACTCCAAAAAGAATCTACTCCAAGCGGGGTCTTCATACCTCCCCTTCAAGACAACTATGTCCGACGAGTCAATACGAGTAGCCCTCCTATCTTAGGTGAACTCTCTAAGCCTGTGTCTTGGGCTTCTCACTCAATACTACCTATCCCACAAAATCAAATCAAGATGATATATATATAACATGCATGGATAAATAAAGCAAGCGATAACAGAAGTAAACAATCCAAGAAAAGGATACAGGCAAGCTAGGCTTGACTCGCTTATGGGAACTCCATATTGTCCCCAACAGAGTCGCCAGCTGAAGCGCCGCGAAAAATACAGAGTCGCCACCGGATTTTATTTATTCCAAAGGAAAGGGAAAATAGCGATAAAACCCCAAATGAGAGAAATGGTCTCGCAACCAAGAGCGGATTCGGAAGTCGGTTATGCAAGGGGAAGGTATTAGCACCCCTCACATCCATGGTACTCCATGGGAACCACTTGCTCGTATCAAATGCGTATGGATGTTTACTTATCTGTAAGTTGCTTGCTATCGGGAATGAAATGAGAGATGAGATGGGAGAGAAAATAAGTTTTAAGTTAGTGTGCTCGCCAAGGATTTGGGCCCTTGTGCCTACGTATCCCCATACGTGCAATAGGGAAGTCAGAGCTTCGTAGTTCGGCTCAAAAAATGGCGTATTTGTTTGGTTGTTTTTACTGAACAGTATTGACGTTCGCGTGCTACTGTTCACTTGCTTGTATACTCTGTCATGGGAGCAAAAAGTATTTGCTTGTTTGCGGTAAAGTGGAGACGTTTGGTTCACACTCTAGCAGTTAAACATTACTTGCTCGCACATGGAGGCTTAAGCTTCGTTCATGGTAGAACGGAAGTAACACATCCTTATTGAAAGGTTTTGAAGAGAGTGCGCTAAGGCAAAAGATGATTTGATTTGTTAGGGTCGATTTTATGCATGGAGACAAGCATTAAACCCTTGGCTAGATACAGTCAACGGTCCAATAACTTGGGAGTTGAGAGGACAACATGGTCCTAACCACTCTTTTTCATCCAAAAAAGAGATTTGATTATGAAAGGAGTTTGGCAAGTTTAATCGTTGGAACTTAGAGGGAGACAAGTCTCTAACCCTTGACTAAGTACAGTCAACAATCAAAGTAGTTGGGAATCGAGAGGACAATGGAGTCCTAACTATTCTTTTTCTTCCTCATAGCGCCTAGATTTAACTTATTTGAATGATTAGATGTTTTAAGGGGGAAAGTCAAGTGTCGGGTCCTCAGGCTAGGTACGGTCGACAACCCAATTACTTGAATGTTGTGTACAAACACGTACACCCCATTTGCATTCCACTTTATTATGAAAATGTTTTGAAAAAGAAACTTGACGTTGAGTCAAGTGTTTTGAATTTATTATGAAAATAGTGAGTGAAGAAAGGAGGTAAGAGATAGATTTGTTCGAGAATAGAATGGAGAAGATATGAATAAAGGATCATGGAGTGAATAGAGAATGCTTGACATTGGATCAAGCATTTACGTTGCAATGGTGTGAGTTTTATTTGGAAAACAACTTGACGTTGAATCAAGTTTCTTTTGAAAAATGCTTTGTTTATCGTTTTGTATTTTATCTTGGTTAATAACCTGTATGGTGAACTAAGCTAGAAAGCAATAAAGCTAAGCTATTACATGATTAGGGGGAGGGGGAACATTTAACCTATAATGAGGGATCTATCCACACAATACAATGGAAAGGAAATGAAAGGAAAATACAAGTTACAAACTACTAAACTATGTACCATGCCTAAGGCATACAAGTGACATGGTACTTCAAACAATACAAAGTTATTGGATGAAATGGAATGGTTAGGAGTATGGCTAGCTAAGAGAGAGCTTGCTTCTCCAAGTCATATGTGACAACACAAAACAACAAACGAGTTAGCATGAATGAGAATGATGCAATAATATGTAAGTACATACAATGGTTAGAATCGATTCAAAAGGTAGTGGATTAATCCATGAAAAACAATCAAAGATCTATCCTATGATCAAGGCAAATGAAACTAAGCATACAAAGTATTCATTACCTAAATTGAAATGGGATTTTCAATTTAATCAAAGTGATCTAAAACCAAGGAAACGATTAAAAGGACAATTAAAATGACTATTATTTCTAAGAGTCTAAAATCTATCTAAACATGAATTAGGATAAAAATCAATCAAATGGAAAATTCACAATCTAAATCAAGAATTGAATTCTAATCTACATGATTACACAAATCAAATTGAGTGGAAACTAACCTAAGGTTTAATCATGGTAAAATCAATATCCAACCATCTTAGTCCACACAAAATCCACAAAATGAAATAATCAAAATCTATTACCCAAAATTCTAATCAAGGCATGGTTAATCAAATGAGTTTTAATTCTGGAAAATTAAATCTAATCTAAAGTTCGATTAAACCTAATTTCTAATTAACTATTGAAATTCTGGTATAGTCAGAGTTCATATGTTCTACACAAAGTCATGACATCTAATCCAACATTGTTACTAACACAGCAAGACAGTTATAAAAATTAAAACCCTGTACTCATATGCACACAATCACAGATGTCACGACTACTGCTCCTATACCACCATGGAAAGAAGAACATCCAGTTTTGTCCATCTAGTAGTAGAGATCAAACATATCACTTATGTTTATTGATCCTGCCCAGTTATCAACATGATGTCTCAACATTGATTTGAACATCACCTATTCAACCATTACAGATGGTTGAACTGTAACAGACCAACCAGTCTATACATCAGTATCAACAGTCAATGATGAATGTCATAACATTCTGTTTTGCATTCAGACTGCAGGCTATGTGTCAGGTCTTTTATTCCCTTCATAAACAGACTAAAGCAGACTGAGTTATAACAGACAGAATATAGTGTGCAGAAGGTAAAAACACCAGTAATTGTTAACCCAGTTCGGTACAACATTACCTACTCTGGGGGCATACCAAGCCAGGAAGAAGATCCACTATCAGCAGTATTAATTCAGAGTTAAACTCCCCCGTTTACAACTCTTCACTTAATCCCTACCCAATGTAATCTATACCTAGGAACTCCTAGATAGAAACCTCTAGTTTCCATTCCTATCACTACAATTACAATGTAATGCTTAAACAACTTGAACATGCTTCACAACTTCGTTCAAGAACATAACAACTCTTGCCTACAGGCTTTGAGTTACAAATAATCTCATGCTTTCAAGCACTAAGAAACATCTGGTAATGTAGGTGTTTAATTGGCTGCATTATATGGTAAAACACTAGCTGGTTACAAATGTCTTGACTGATGTCATGAAATAGTATGTATGTGTGACTACATTGTAGGTTAGAATATCTAACTGTACTCTGATGTCTTGACTGATGTCATGACACACTTGAGTAGTTACTGCAGGATTAGCTAACACAGGATTTATTGAATGTCAAACTGGATGCTGTGACATTCATACTTGTCAACAGATACTAAGAAATAGAACAGTTGGTGTTCTGTTAGAACTTAGTATTTATTTCCAGTCTGGTTATCAAGGAAAGACCAGACCTGGCATAAGGCCTACTGACTGAATGTCAAATTGGATGTTATGACATTCATCACTGACAGCAGCTACTGAACATTAGACAGAGTGGTGTTCTGCTATACTTCAGCATGTAACTTAGTTTGTTCTTCAAGAGAATAACAGAACTAACTTAAGGCCAAATGTGTAAATGTTAAGTTGGACACTTTAACATTTATTAATGTAAGCTGTCACTGTAGTATGGTCATTTTGATCATGTACAGGTCAGCAAAATTGTACAGTCTGCTTTCTGGTAAAACAGACTCAGCATATGGAACTTGATGTCGAGCTGAATGTTGTGACATTCATCCCTGACAGCATATGCTATATTGTAGGTTGTTCAGTTTTCTGTTTCAGCTTTTCTTGGGCTATTCTTCAGGAAGTCAACAGCTTAGAGAAAAACCAGGAAACCAACAACAAGTTACATTTAATGAACCTAACAAATAGCCTATTTGTTAGTAACCTAAATGTTGAATTTATGGGAACTCGTGTGACCTTAAATTCAGGAGAATACAGGTGCAAAAGCCCAGGTACTGCAATATAAAAAGGAAGGCGTTCCTTCATTCAGTCTCGGGGATTTTGAGGCGTGAAGATTTTATGTGTCCATCATACTTCACTGCTGTATTTTTGTGAGTCTTGTATTAGACGTAACTTGTAAGCCAAGCCATTATCAAGTAGATGATTGCTGTGGCATAGGGTGTTCATTGAGTTGTAAGTGTTGTGTTGCTCAAAGCTTTTAAGCGTGAGTGCTGTGTATCTTGATTAAAGCTGTGAAGCACAATCAAGAGTTGTTTGAAGTGTGACTTCAACTTGTCTTTAATATTGTTTAAAGATAGTAATCACTGAGGTGATTGAGGGGGAGTGAGTAGGAACTCTGATCTTAGTGTAAGATTGAAATTGCATTGGGTAGGGATTAAGTGATAAGTTGTAAACGGGTGAGTTTAGCTTTGAATTGATACTACTAATAGTGGATTTCCTCCCTGGCTTGGTAGCCCCCAGATGTAGGTCATGTTGGACTGAACTGGGTAAACAATTAGTTGTGTTATTTACTGCACTTACTTTTAAGTTCTGCATAATTCCTGTCTGTGCAGAATTGGATGTCATAACAACCCGTGTGACATCCAAAGTCTGATAACTAGAATTTCAATTGGCATCAGAGCAGGCACCCTGCCTGTGAAATTCTGGGTGAGATCTAGGGAAGTTACTTTCTAGTACCATGGACAAGGATTTAGGACACTCAAACAAACCACCCATGTTGGATGGCTCTAATTATGATGACTGGAAGCCTCGTATGATAGCCTTCTTAAGGTCTCTAGACAGCAAAGTCTGGAGAGCTGTCAACAAAGGATGGGAACATCCAATGAGGACAGGTGAAGATGGAGTCACTGTGCAGATTCCTGAAGAAGAGTGGGACAAGGAGCAAGAGGCATTAGCTCTTGGAAATTCCAAGGCCTTGAATGCATTGTTCAATGGAATCAGTAAGAACATCTTCAGGCTGGTACACCACTGTGAACTAGCTAAGGAAGTTTGGGATACCCTCAAGGTAACTCATGAAGGTACTTCCAAGGTGAAGATGTCCAAACTTCAGATGCTGACCACCAAGTTTGAAAATCTGAGGATGAAAGAGGATGAGACTATTCATGACTTTCACATGAATATTCTTGAAATTGCAAACACCTCTGGTGGACTAGGTGAGAAAATGGCTGAAGAGAAACTTGTAAGAAAGATTCTCAGGTCCTTGCCTAAGAGATTTGCTATGAAGGTCACAGCCATAGAGGAGGCACAGGACATCTGCAATATGAAGGTGGATGAGCTCATTGGTTCTCTCCAAACCTTTGAAATGGGCTTGTGTGAGAATGCTGAAAAGAAGAACAACAGCATAGCTTTTGTATCTAATGCTGAAGAGGAGTCAGAAGCAGGATATACTGAAGGTGATGAAAGTATATCAGAAGCCTTAGCCATGCTTGGGAGACAGTTCAACAAGCTCATAAAGAAAGTTGATCAACAGGGTAGACCTAATGTCAAGAACATCCCGTCTGACATAAAGAAAAGACCTACTTCTGAAGATAAGGTCAACCAAGGCAAGGGAATCCAGTGCCATGGATGTGAAGGATATGGTCATATTAAGACTGACTGCCCTACCTCCCTCATGAGGCAAAGGAAAGGGCTATCTGTCACCTGGTCAGAAGAAGACACTGAGAGTGAATCTGAAGGAGAATCGGCCAAACATGTCGCTGCTATGACCAGTATCTGTACCTCAGAAGATAACTCAAGTGGAGATGAGCTCACCTTGGATGAACTTGCTGCCTCATATAAAGAACTATGTGTTAAAAGTGCAGAAGTGTGTATCCAAGGAGAAAAACATAAGAAACTCATCAAAGAGCTAGAAGCTGAGAAACTAGAGCAGCTGAAAGTCATAGAGGGTCTGAAGGGTGAGATTTCTTTGTTGACCTCTAAGTTAGACCAAATGACCAAATCCATCAAAATGGTGAATAAGGGATCTGACACCTTGGAAGAGATCCTGAAGATAGGACAGAAGTCTGGAACCACTTCTGGTTTAGGCCTTGGGAAAGGATCCTCAGCTGAACGCAAACGCCCAAAGGGTAAAGTTCAGAAATCCAAAGGGGAGTCACATCCAATGTCTCAACATCGAGGAACCAGAATGAGCCATCATCAGAAAAAGAAGTTCAAAAGATGGAGATGTCATTACTGTGGTAGATTCGGTCACATAAAACCCTTCTGCTATAGGATGCATGGTTACCCAAACCAGACCCCACAAGGTAGGCCTAAGAAGAAGGTGTCTATGCATAATGTTCCCATTAAGAAACAAACATGGGCGGCTAAGCAGACACCTCAGGCCAATCCTAAGCAGCAGGCATCTAAGCTTCACTTCTCTCCTGAGAATCAGCAGTGTGTTGCTAACCTTGCTCACACATATTCAAGGGCACATATCAGACAAGACTGGTACCTTGATAGTGGCTGCTCAAGGCATATGACTGGGATGAGCAACCTAGTGGTGAATCTACATCCTCCTACCACCAAGTTTGTAACATTTGGTGATGGAACTAAAAGAGAAGTCATTGGTGTTGGTAAGCTGGACTGTCCTGAAGCTCCAAAATTGAGTGGTGTACTGTTAGTAAAAGGACTAACTGTGAACCTCATAAGCATAAGCCAACTATGTGACCAAGGATGCAAGGTGGAATTTACCAAGGGAGGATGTGTGGTGCTGAATGGGTGTGATCAAGAAGTGATGAGAGGAGACAGATCCAAAGATAATTGCTATCTATGGGAATCTAAAGACTCTCTCAACCTTCCCAAGTGTCCTTTAGCCAAGGAAGATCAGGAAGGGAAGCTGGGACATGGAAGACTTGATCTCCTTCAGGTAAAAGGAATGAAGAAGAGCATTTCAAAGGGAGCTATGAGAAGAGTCTCATATCTGTCTTTAGATAAAAGGACAGACCGTGGAAAATGTCTGACAGAAAGTAATGAGCCATTGGCACCTACTGGTCATCATACAAATGATAGACAAAGGTATGTATTATTGTCATCTGCTGAAACTCAATACCTAGCTTGTGGTAGCAGGTGGTCATCCCTGGTATGGGGGAACCTGATGCAGACAGAGTACAATGTCACCCGGAATGTCATGACATTGTACGCTGCTAAGTGTGACAATAGTAAGGGCAAAGAGGGAATGCGTACGTCTGAAAATTTATAGCAACTAATGAAATTAGTTAGCTTCTGTTTAGTAAAGCAAATTATTAAACAACAAATAGTGAGCTCTGAGTGGTCAAAATCTAATAGACCTCACTCTTGCGTCAAGCGTTTCACATTCCGTCGCTTCTATTCCCATCTGTGCAAACCTTCTTCCAAAGAAACGATTCAACTCTCCTCCGAGACGTTAAGCATGTCGCACAATTCCGACTCAACCACCTACACCACCATGTCTGATTCTCTCAGCACTGAGTCTTACCACCCTACCCGGGAGGATCCTGTTGTTGACGCAGCAACTTCGTCCCATGCAAGAAGACCTAAGGAAACGGTCTCCGGATTTTCATCAGAAATCGCTCTTGATGAAAAAACTAGGGAAGGCTCGAGGTATGTGCATAACTCCATTGCAACTATCGTCACTCAGATACTATCTGGTAATCGGAATGTTCCTGGGGTTTCTGTTCCCTTGAACACAATCATTCCTGATATTGCTGCATGTCAAGATAAAGCTGTAGTGTTGAGAAAGAATGTCACTGACAATGTTGAGCAACCAGAGGCTCATGAGGGGTCAAAGATTGACAAACCCTCAGGCAAAGTGAGAGGTGAGAAGGCCAATGTTACTCAAGGTGTTGAGGACAACCCTAGAGCTGAAACGGTTAACGTGGAAGAGCTCTCTGACAATGAACTTTTGGCTTCAGTTGTCCCTAGGATAGCCAAGAGGGGTAGGTCTAGGAGGGAGAAAAAGACTGTGGAGCAGAAGTCCCCCTCCAAGGAAGTTGATGAGACAAATCCTCACAAGCAACCAGGGATAGAGAGTGCACACAAGAGGAAAGGTTATGGACCTACAAAATCTTGGAGCAAAGAGGTGCCCAAGAAGTTGAAGACCAAGGCTGTGGTGGTGGAGTCTGAATCTGATGTCCCATGTGATGTCACAACATCCATGTCCAGGAAGAAGCCTTCTTCCAGCAGGCTGGCTACTAGTGTCCCAGAAGTTCCTATTGACAATGTGTCCTTCCACTTTGCCTCCAGTGTTAACAGGTGGAAGTATGTATACCACAAGAGGCTGGCATTGGAGAGAGAACTGGCTCAGAATGCATTGGAGTGTAAGGAAATTGTGGATCTCATCAAAGAGGCAGGACTGATGAGAACTGTGACTAAACTCCCTAAATGCTATGAGACCTTAGTGAAGGAGTTCATTGTTAATCTGTCTGAGGAGTGTGCTGATGGGAAATCCAGAGAATTTAGAAAGGTCTATGTGCGTGGCAAGTGCGTGACCTTTTCCCCCTCAGTGATAAATCTGTATTTGGGAAGAGCAGATGAAGTGCAACCAGAGCTTGAAGTGACTGACAACACTATCTGTCAAGTCATCACAGCAAAGCAAGTCCAGAAATGGCCTCTCAAAGGGAAGCTGGTGGCCAGTCAACTAAGTGTAAAGTATGCAATGTTACACAAAGTTGGAGCAGCCAACTGGGTACCCACAAATCACAAGTCAACTGTGTCTGTGATGTTAGGAAAGTTCATCTATGCAGTGGGAACCAAGGCAAAGGTGGACTATGGGACTTACATCTTTGAGCAGACCATGAAGCATGCTGGGAGTTTTAGTGTGAAGGGACCTATTGCCTTTCCGTCTCTCATATGTGGAATAATGCTGAATCAATTTCCACACATCCTGACAGATAATGACTTTGTGAGAAGAAGAGAGAGTCCATTGGCGTTCAGCTACAAACTGTTTCTGGGAAAGCATGTCCCTGATATTGTCTTGACATCGGAAGAAACATCCAAAACTGGCAACCAACCAGACAAAGCTGCTGTTATTGCAGTTCTCAGAGAAACCTGCAAAGAGCTGGAGGCTAGAAAGCATGCTTTGGAAAAGCTCATCTTGCAATTGGAGACTTCTGCTGAGGACACGGATGGAGCTGATAGGCAAAGTTCTGAGGATGAGGAGGAGGCCAGCTCTGAAGAGGAGGCTGATGATGAGGCTGAGGCTTAAATACTTGTCTTTGTGTGTTTTCTGTCATTTGTGTAATTCTAATTACTATTTGTGGATCTGTAATTTAAAGTGTTGCTTTGGCAACATTTTTGACAAAAAGGGGGAGTGACAAGTGATACCCCAGGACAACAGAAGTTTACTGTGTTAAACTTTGTTAAAACAGGTTCTCCTTCATGACAGATTGAAGTTTTCCTCTACTGCAGCTGTGTGATGAAGTGTGTATTTAGCTACTGCTTGTATGTTGTTGTGTGTGAAGTTTTTATTTAACTTCCTCCCCTGCAGCTGCTGTGTGTTGAAGTTTAGATTTAACTTCTGTATGTGTGTGCTGCTGTGTGAAGTTTTTTTTAAGCAGCTGTTGTGTGTTGAAGTTTAGATTTAACTTCTGTATGTGTGTGCTGCTGTGTGAAGTTTTTTTTAACTTCCATGTGTGTGAGTGTGCTGCCACTCTGAGTGTATTAGCTAGTATTATTTCCTGCTAGGTGTGTGATTCCGCTGCTATGAACTCTGTTATGGGGATCAAAGTGTTTTAGCCAAAAATTTGCCAAAGGGGGAGTTTGTAGGTGTTTAATTGGCTGCATTATATGGTAAAACACTAGCTGGTTACAAATGTCTTGACTGATGTCATGACATAGTATGTATGTGTGACTACATTGTAGGTTAGAATATCTAACTGTACTCTGATGTCTTGACTGATGTCATGCACACTTGAGTAGTTACTGCAGGATTAACTAACACATGATTTATTGAATGTCAAACTGGATACTGTGACATTCATACCTGTCAACAGATACTAAGAAATAGAACAGCTGGTGTTCTGTTAGAACTTAGTATTTATTTCCAGTCTGGTTATCAAGGAAAGACCAGACCTGGCATAAGGCCTACTGACTGAATGTCAAATTGGATGTTATGACATTCATCACTGACAGCAGCTACTGAACATTAGACAGAGTGGTGTTCTGCTATACTTCAGCATGTAACTTAGTTTGTTCTTCAAGAGAATAACAGAACCAACTTAAGGCCAAATGTGTAAATGTTAAGTTGGACACTTTAACATTTATTAATGTAAGCTGTCACTGTAGTATGGTCATTTTGATCATGTACAGATCAGCAAAATTGTACAGTCTGCTTTCTGGTAAAACAGACTCAGCATATGGAACTTGATGTCGAGCTGAATGTTGTGACATTCATCCCTGACAGCATATGCTATATTGTAGGTTGTTCAGTTTTCTGTTTCAGCTTTTCTTGGGCTATTCTTCAGGAAGTCAACAGCTTAGAGAAAAACCAGGAAACCAACAACGAAGTTACATTTAATGAACCTAACAAATAGCCTATTTGTTAGTAACCTAAATGTTGAATTTATGGGAACTCGTGTGACCTTAAATTCAGGAGAATACAGGTGCAAAAGCCCAGGTACTGCAATATAAAAAGGAAGGCGTTCCTTCATTCAGTCTCGGGGATTTTGAGGCGTGAAGATTTTATGTGTCCATCATACTTCACTGCTGTATTTTTGTGAGTCTTGTATTAGACGTAACTTGTAAGCCAAGCCATTATCAAGTAGATGATTGTTGTGGCATAGGGTGTTCATTGAGTTGTAAGTGTTGTGTCGCTCAAAGCTTTTAAGCGTGAGTGCTGTGTATCTTGATTAAAGTTGTGAAGCACAATCAAGAGTTGTTTGAAGTGTGACTTCAACTTGTCTTTAATATTGTTTAAAGATAGTAATCACTGAGGTGATTGAGGGGGAGTGAGTAGGAACTCTGATCTTAGTGTAAGATTGAAATTGCATTGGGTAGGGATTAAGTGATAAGTTGTAAACGGGTGAGTTCAACTTTCATGTTGGACAAATTTTGATTTGAAGCTTGCGTGATGATGTAATTTTGAGGAGAAGAACTTTCCATTTTTGGCAGTTGAAAATTACAGGTCCTTGCTATTTTGGGAAACTTTTTGTCTGACCTCCAATTCCTCAATGATGATGTTTGACATGTTATATGAGGCTTGTATGGACATGAATGAGACCTTTCCAACCATTTCCCACCATCAAATCCCTGATTAAATGCACAGTTGACCATAGTTGACTTTGCTAGGGTTTTGGTTGACTGAGCCATGCTTTGATGAATTTCAAGCCTCTACCACTTGAGATCTTTATCCAAAATGATGTCACAACTCATATGAACTTCTTATGAATGATCATGGTGCCCAAATTCTTCAAGAATGGCCACCATCTATGGCTCAATGACTTGCTTGACTGTTTGACCTAGTTTGCTTCATCTGCAAGTAACAAGGTTAGATGACAATATTTTTGTACTTTTGGGTTAGTAAACAAATGAAAAGCAATGATATACAAATGAAAAACATGCTTGGTGACCAAGAACCACACTCACAAGATAACCCACCCACAAGAAAGAAGGCAAGGTGCACAATGATCCTTGAGGCAATGATATGATATGATATGATGCCATGAGGGATCTTAGGGCAAAAATTGGGGTCTTACAGTACCTAGGACGTTTTGGGTGCCTAACACCTTCCCATTGCGTAATTTACCCCTTACCCAGATTCTCTGATCTTTTCATTAGTTTTCTATGTGTAAAACTTCTTAGGCTTTTGTTCGCTTTTTGGCCAATCCTTTGGATAAATAAAAGTGCGGTGGTGACTCGATTTCTTTGTATGCTTTGCTTATGGTTTAATCAATAAATCATATAGTGACGAATACACCGCTACAGAAAAGTGGCGACTCTGCTGGGGAAACCATCCCTGGTGGTATTGCCTACTTTTCACCCTTGTTGTATGATATTTGTTTATGTGTTATTTGACATACTTTTGTATAATTTGGGATAACTGTATTGATTGTAATGTTTGAATTGCTTGATATACAATTGCTGTTTGCTTTGGTGGTCTCTGTGAGATGAGTTCTATACCCGAACTCGAGTGCACCTTAGGATAGGAGAATGGCATAGTCTCGTCGACTTGTGTGGAGTATTCCTTAACAAGTTGACTTGCGAGCCCATTCACTTGGTGGAGGTCATGTTGGATTAATAATGTCACACAAGTTATTTGTGGTTAGGCATTATTCTTTCAATCATGTGCCTTAGAAGCCAAGGACCTTAGTTTACCAAGCCCATCTTGGCCTATTTTTAGGACGTAGTGCGGAGGTCGTTCAGATGTCAGTTCTGATGCGATTGTTACGCGATACTACACTCATAAGAGTCTCTCTTGAGAATATTTTTTAGAATACGAGTATTCGTTCCTCCGATAATATCCGAAAGATGGGACGATGATTATGGGAACCTCTGGTAGAACATGTCTGGCAGGTTTAAACCCTAGTACACTCCCTTTGGGTGGTTCCTAACCGAGACTCCATGCTCGTGACTCTCAGCAAACCCGTGATTCGTGGTTGAGTCGTTCAAATATCCTTAATATCAATGGAACTTGGGCGTTGATAAGGTGTAAACCATAATCCTCCAAAATGGATGATTGATATTAAGGATGATTGAGCCGGTTCATGTACCGTTAATATCAATGGAACTTGGGTGTTGATAAGGTGAAAACCTAAATCCACCAAAATGGATGATTGATATTAGGGATACAATGAGCTTTCCCATGACCTTTGTTTGGTGTGACTTGCTTGATCCTTGAGTGTGATTGTTGCATTCATGCATTCATGCATTCATCTGCATTCATGTCATCAGAAAAATCAGAAAATTTTCAAGGAACTTAATGGGTTTATTTGCAAAATTTTCAGACATGGAAAGACCGAAAAGGCATACAAAGAAGTACAACTTTAGACAGCCTGATGTGAAAGAGTAAAGGAATCTGACATCCTATGTATTAGATCCCTTGGGTTTCAAAGCTCGTTATGGGAAGCTTCTGCCTCTGTTGACTACTCAGGTTGATGAGGGACTGATGAGTACTTTGGCTCAGTTTTATGATCCTCTGTATCACTGCTTCTCATTTCCGGACTTCCAGTTGTTGCCTACTTTGGAAGAGTATTCTCATCTTATTGGGATCCCGATTCTGGATCAGGTGCCGTTCAGTGGCCTAGAGAGTGTTCCGACTGCTCGAGAGATTGCAAACTTGTTGCACATAGATGAAGCATTAATTAAAGCTAATATGGCTACCAAAGGTGGAATTCAGGGTCTTCCTTCCGAGTTCCTCATTGCTCAAGCTACCGTTTATGGGAAGGCCAGGAGTGAGGATGCCTTTGAGGCTTTATTTGTGTTGCTCATCTATGGTTTGGTATTATTCCCCAACATCGACAAATTTGTGGATGTGAACGCCATTAGGATCTCCTCAGTTCTTAATCCCGTTCTGACTCTGTTGGGTGATGCCTATGTCTCTTTGCATCTGAGGAATGCAAAGGGTGGAGGAGTTATCGTGTGCTGTTTACCTCTGCTGTATAAGTGGTTTATTTCTCACTTACCGCAGACAGTTGCTTTCAAGGAGAACAAGGGATGTCTACGGTGGTCTCAGAGACTCATGTCTCTCACTAATGATGATATCTCTTGGTATGATCGCGTGTATGATACAGTTCAGATCATTGATTATTGTGGTGAATTCCCTAATGTGCCTCTTCTTGGTACATGTGGTGGGATCAGCTACAATCCTATTCTAGCACGTCGTCAGCTTGGGTTCCCCCTAAAGGATAAACCTCATAACATTCTGTTAGAAGGTGTGTTCTTTCAGGAGGGTAAAGATCCCCAAGGCCTGAAAGCCAGATTTGTCCGCGCTTGGCGCAAGATCTGCAAGAAGACTAGGAACGAGTTGGGTCCGAAGAATTGCATTGCTTTGGAGCCATACACCTCTTGGGTCAGACAGAGAGCTGCTGAGTACCTTATGCCGTATGATCATCCGAGACCTACACCATTGGATGTGGCTGGGCCTTCAACCCTCCCTAACCAAGGTGTAGAGGAGTTGAGAGAAGAAGACCTTTCACGCGCTTGGATCCGTGAAAGAGAAGAGTTGCTTCATCAGCTGAAGGAGAAGGACGCTCTGATTGAGTTTCTCGAGCATCAGGTGATCGATGATCCCAATGATACTTGGACTTCTCTGCTTCCTCAGTCTTCCAAGTTCTGGAAGAGGAAGTATGATCAGCTTGCTAAAGAGAAAGCGGATATGGAAGCAGCCTATGAGAGAGAGATCAAGAAGCTGTGTGCATCTCGTCTTCCAGCATCCCGAGCTTCTAGGGATCCATAGGATGTTTATTTTCCTTTTCTCTTTGTAATGATCAAAAATGCTGTACTTCTTTGTCTCGAAAATATATTTGATGAGATATTTTCCGTACGCTATTAAATGCTTAAAAATTAAAATTTGCAAATAAATGCCCTAAAAAGTTCCTTGAAAATAAAAATAAAGCATATACACAAACATTGCATGCATCATTTTGCATAAGCAGGTGTCGTTCTTGGTCTTCTTGTCTGTGGCCTAACTTTGTGCTCTTCATTTATTTTGAAGACAAGCTGACTCACCGGTACTATACCAGAGCCAATTCTGCCAGAGTAATGGATCAATTGGAACAAGAGAACCGTGAATTGAAGGAAGAGGTCGCCAGACTTGGCGCTTTGATGGAGCAACTCCTTGCTGCTCAGAACCAACCTTCTCAACCTCCTGCAACTCCTCCCCAGAGGACGGTGATATCAGAAATTGTAGCTCCGACTGTGCCAGCTGCCAGTGCTCACTCTGTGCCGCATGCCATGCCAGCCGGGTTTCCGTGGGGTATGCCTCCGGGTTTCATGCCTGATATTCCAGCACCAACTTTTGCTTCTATGCCGGCATCTAGCCCGGTCCTTGCTGCTGCTCCTCCTATCGTGCATACCATGCCTCGGGTAGACGACACCATCTATCATTCTGAGCCGTCTGAGGGCCCAGATGTCAATGAGAAGATGGAGGCTATGAATGATCAGTTCCTTGAGCTGCGAAAGGAATTGAAGACTCTCAGAGGGAAGGATTTGTTTGGCAAGTCTGTTGCTGAACTTTGCCTTGTTCTCGGTGTTAAGATTCCGATTAAGTTCGAAGTGCCTGACTTTGAAAAATATAAGGGGAACACCTGCCCTCTCGCTCACCTGGTTATGTATGCCAGGAAAATGTCTATGCAAACAGATAATGATCAGCTTCTGATCCATTATTTCCAGGATAGTTTGTCCGGTGCGGCTCTTCGCTGGTATATGAGCCTTGATAGTGCAAACATCCGATCCTTCAATGATCTTGGCGAAGCCTTCGTCAAGCAATACAAGTACAATGTTGATATGGCGCCTGACCGTGATCAACTCAGGGCCATGTCCCAGAAGGATAAGGAGACATTTAAGGAGTACGCCTAGAGGTGGCGAGAGTTGGCTGCTCAGATCACTCCTCCGCTAGAAGAGAAAGAAATGACTAAGATCTTTTTGAAGACTCTTAGCTCATTCTATTATGAGCGGATGGTTGCGAGCGCTCCCTCTGATTTCACAGAGATGGTGAACATGGGGATGCGTCTGGAGGAAGGAGTCCGTGAAGGACGATTGGCTAAAGATGAGAGCTCTTCTAAACGGTATGGGGCGTTTAAGAAGAAGGATGGGGAGGCACATGCTGTGCAGTCTCATGCTAAACCAAGAAGACCCTCTGTTCAGAGGAAGCCTGTACGTCGTACAAATAATCAGCACCAGGTGGCTCATATAGCACCTGTTTTCAGGGATAGTGCTCAGTATCAGCAGCCCAATCAACATCAGCATCAACAACCTCAGTATCAGCAGCAGCACCGTCCACAGCAACAGGCTTACCAGCCTCGTGGCAGTACCAGCAATCAGGCTAATTTGAATTATGATAGGAAGAAGATCAGTTTCGATCCCATTCCTATGTCATACGCTGAATTGTATCCTTCCTTGTTGGAAAGGAAGCTGGTTACTCCCAGGGATCCTCCTGCAGTGCCTGCAAATCCTCAGTGGTGGTATAAGCCAGACCAACACTGTGTGTATCATTTCGGTGCTCCGGGTCACAACATAGAGAACTGCTTTCCTTTGAAGACTAAGGTTCAAGACCTTATGCGGTGCGGTATCCTGAGCTTCGAGGACTCAGGCCCCAATGTTACAAAGAACCCATTGCCCGAGCATGGGAAATCTGTGAATATGGTCCAGGGGTGCCCTGGGAAGTATAAAGTCAAATATGTGAGTCATATTAGACAGTCACTGGTCGAATTACATCGTTTGCTGTGTCAGTACAGCCATATGGAGCATGACCATGACAGATGCCGCATCTGTTCTGTTAACCGTTTGGGTTGTCGCCAAGTGCGAAGAGAGCTTCAAGAGCTATTGGATGAAGGTACCATAGAGATTCTTCAGAATCGTAATGTTGATGAAGATGAACCAGAAGTGAATGTTATCTCTCCTGTGTTCAAGCTACCTGAGCCTGTTGTCATCCGTTATGATGGCAGCAAGCCGAAGGTCTCTCCTTCTCTGACAATTAAGCCTACAGGCCCGGTGCCTTATTCTTCTGATAGAGCTATTCCGTTCAGATATAATCCAGTTGTTGTGGAAGAAGGAAGGGAAGTGTCGTTGCCTTCGACCTCTGTCACTAATATTGCTGACGTAAGTGGGTTGACCCGGAGTGGTCGTGTGTTTTCTGCTCCTAAGCCTCAGGCTAGGGCTGTTGCTTTCGATTCTGCTGAGCGTCCGGTTGGGACGGCTGTGAATGTTCAGAATCCGGCACCTGTTGCCAAACCCTCCTCTGTACAAAAGACTCCTGATTCTTCTGTTGGCCCGAGTGGCATTGTGAATGAAGAATGTGATGAGATGCTGAGGCTCATCAAAAAGAGTGAGTACAATGTTGTAGACCAGCTTCTACAAACGCCATCCAAAATCTCCGTTTTATCTTTGCTGCTGAATTCAGAACCTCATAGGGAGGCTCTGCAGAAAGTTTTGGATCTGGCTTATGTTGATCATGATGTCACCATAGAACAGTTCGATAGTATCGTTGCAAACATCACTACTTGCAACATGTTGAGTTTCTGTGACGCTGATCTCCCTGAGGAGGGAAGAGACCACAACATGGCTTTACACATTTCTATGAACTGCAAGTCTGATGCCATGTCCAACGTGCTGGTGGACACTGGGTCATCTCTTAATGTATTGCCAAAGACCACACTCTCTCGATTGTCATATCAAGGTCCTCCTATGAGGCAGAGTGGTGTTGTTGTGAAGGCTTTTGATGGGTCGCGTAAGACTGTGATTGGGGAAGTTGATCTCCCAATCAAGATTGGACCAAGTGATTTCCAAGTTACCTTCCAAGTTATGGACATCCACCCATCATATAGCTGTCTCCTTGGTAGACCATGGATTCATGAGGCTGGCGCCGTGACATCCACCCTACACCAGAAGCTGAAATTTGTCAAGAATAAGAAACTGGTTGTGGTAGGGGGAGAAAAGGCTCTCCTGGTTAGCCACTTGTCTTCTTTCTCGTATATTGACACTGAGGATGAAGTTGGAACTCCGTTCCAAGCTTTATCTATTGATGAACCAATTGAGAAGAAGTCTCATTCATTTGCTTCCTACAAAGATGCGAAACTGGCCATCGAATGTGGTGCAGTTGCTGGTTTGGGGAAGATGATTGAGCTTGAAGACAATAGATCCCGGGCTGGTATTGGCTATTCCTCTGGGGCATTCAACGAGCAAGGGCTGTTCAAGAGTGGAGGATTCATCCATGCTGATCGAGATGAAGAAGCTGCTGCTATCTTGGAAGAGGATGCAGAGGATCTGAACAACTTCATCATACCTGGTGGGGTCTGCCATAATTGGGTCGCTGTAGATGTTCCTACAGTCATTCATAGATCAGAGTAATGGTTCACTTTGTTCAAAACCCTTCTCCCATGCCAAAAGGAGAAGTGATGACATTGTTGGCAGCATTTATACAATGATATTTTCATTCAATTAATGCATTGTTAAACATTTGTTTTTCCATTTGTTTTCACTTTTTGCCTTTTGCATGAAATCAGTGATCACAAAAAAAAAACCCATAAAAACAAGAACAAAAGCAACATTTTTCATCTGCATAATGATTTGCTTGTTTAAATTCTGAAGTTTTTATTAACCAAAATCATTATGCAGGTTGATTCTAAAACCCATTGAACATAATGATCCAACGCCATCTCCCAATTTTGAATTCCCTGTATTTGAGGCAGAGGAGAATGATGTTGAAGGGATTCCTGATGAGATCACCCGTCTCCTTGAGCACGAGAAGAAGATCATTCAGCCGCACCTTGAAGATTTGGAAACAGTCAACTTGGGGTCTGAGGATTGTGTTCGTATGGTGAAGATTGGGGCACTTCTTGAAGAGTCTGTCAAGAAGAGATTGATTGAGTTGCTACGAGAATATTCCGATATCTTTGCTTGGTCATATGAAGACATGCCGGGTCTAGATACAGATATTGTGCAACATTTTCTGCCTTTGAAGCCTGAGTGTGTGCCTGTGAAGCAGAAGCTCAGAAGAACTCATCCAGATATGGCAGTGAAGATCAAAGAGGAAGTTCAGAAGCAAATTGATGCGGGGTTTCTGGTGACTTCTACATATCCTCAATGGGTGGCCAATATTGTGCCTGTGCCTAAGAAGGACGGAAAAGTCCGTATGTGTGTTGATTACAGAGATTTGGACAAAGCTAGTCCTAAAGATGATTTCCCTCTACCACACATTGATATGTTGGTAGACAATACAGCTAAATTCAAAGTCTTTTCGTTTATGGACGGATTTTCCGGTTATAATAAAATCAAGATGGCACCCGAAGATATGGAGAAGACAACATTCATCACACCTTGGGGAACATTCTGTTATCGAGTGATGCCCTTCGGTTTGAAGAACGCCGGAGCCACGTATCAACGAGCTATGACTACCTTGTTTCATGATATGATGCACAAGGAGATAGAGGTCTATGTTGATGATATGATTGCTAAGTCCCGAACGGAAGTTGAACATGTTGAGCATTTGTTGAAGCTTTTTCAGCGTCTGAGGAAGTTTAGACTTTGCTTGAATCCGAACAAATGTACATTTGGAGTCCGTTCTGGCAAGTTGTTGGGTTTTGTAGTCAGCGAGAGAGGTATTGAGGTTGATCCTGCAAAGGTCAAAGCAATACAAGAGATGCATGCGCCCAAAACTGAGAAGCAAGTCCGAGGTTTTCTTGGCCGCTTGAACTATATTTCCAGATTTATATCCCACATGACTGCCACATGTGCGCCTATATTCAAGCTCCTTCGGAAAGATCAGTCTCATGATTGGACCGAGGATTGCCAGAAAGCTTTCGATAGTATCAAAGAGTATCTGTCTGAACCTCCGATCTTGTCTCCTCCTGTGGAAGACTCGATGGGTTGTGTACTCGGTCAACAAGATGAACCAGGGAAGAAGGAATCTGCTATATACTACCTCAGTAAGAAGTTTACTGATTGTGAGTCTCGGTACTCTATGCTTGAGAAGACGTGCTGTGCTTTGGCTTGGGCTGCTAAGCGTTTGCGCCAGTACATGATAAATCATACCACTTGGTTGATATCCAGAATGGATCCAATTAAGTATATCTTCGAGAAGCCTGCTTTAACTGGGAGGATTGCCCGTTGGCAGATGTTGTTGTCTGAGTATGATATCGAGTATCGAGCTCAGAAAGCTATCAAAGGTAGTATCTTGGCTGACCATTTAGCGCACCAGCCGATTGAAGATCATCATCCTGTTCAGTATGACTTCCCTGATGAGGAGATTCTGTATTTGAAAATGAAAGATTGTGACGAGCCTACACTTGATGAAGGTCCGGAACCTGGTTCCAGATGGACGATGGTGTTTGATGGCGCTATGAATTAGTACGGAAATGGAATTGGGGCAGTAATCATTACTCCTCATGGCATGCATATTCCGTTTACAGCAAGGCTAACTTTCAAATGCACGAATAACATGGCTGAGTATGAGGCATGTATTATGGGACTGGAAGAATGCATTGATTTGAGAATCAAGCATCTTGATGTGTATGGTGATTCGGCCCTGGTTGTTAATCAGATCAAGGGTGAATGGGAGACGAATCATCCTGGTGTTATTCCGTATAGAGATTATGCAAGAAGGATTTCAACATTCTTTACTGAAGTTGACTTTCATCATATTCCTCGAGAGGATAATCGGATGGCGGATGCTCTTGCTACGCTTGCTTCGATGATTGTGGTCAAGTATTGGAATGAAGTTCCCAACATTGTCGTGATGCGTTTGGATAGACCAGCTCACGTATTTGCAGTTGAAGAAGTGAATGATGACAAGCCTTGGTATTTTGATATCAAGAATTTCCTCCAGAACCAGGTCTACCCACCTGGGGCATCTGTGAAAGATAGGAAAACTTTGAGAAGGTTGTCAGGCAGTTTCTACCTCAGTGGGGAAGTGCTGTATAAGAGAAATTTTGACATGGTTTTGCTCAGATGCGTGGATAGACACGAAGCAAACCTGTTGATGACTGAGGTCCATGAGGGTTCATTTGGTACTCATTCAATGGACATGCCATGGCTAGAAAGATGTTGAGAGCAGGCTACTATTGGCTGACAATGGAGTCTGACTGCTGCAAATATGTGAAGAAATGCCACAAGTGTCAGATCTACGCGGATAAGATTCATATTCCTCCGACACTTCTGAATGTGATTTCATCACCATGGCCTTTCTCTATGTGGGGAATCGACATGATCGGCATGATTGAACCAAAAGCGTCTAATGGACACAGGTTTATTCTCGTAGCAATTAATTACTTCACCAAATGGGTTGAAGCCGCTTCGTATGCGAATGTGACCAGGCAGGTGGTTGTGAAGTTTATCAAGAACCAGCTAATTTGCCGTTATGGTGTGCCAGATAAGATCATTACTGATAATGGATCTAATCTGAATAACAAGATGATGGATGATTTGTGCGCTGAGTTCAAGATTGCACACCATAATTCCTCTCCCTACAGACCCAAGATGAATGGGGTTGTTGAAGCTGCTAATAAGAATATCAAGAAAATTATCCAGAAGATGACAGTTACATACAAAGATTGGCATGAGATGCTGCCATTTGCTTTGCATGGTTATCGTACATCTGTCTGCACTTCAACAGGGGCAACCCCTTTCTCTCTTGTTTAAGGCATGGAGGCTGTTCTCCCAGTAGAGGTGGAGATCCCATCAATGAGAGTCTTGATGGAAACCAAGTTGACTGATGCTGAATGGATTCAGAGTCGTTACGACCAACTGAATCTAATTGAAGAGAAGAGATTAACTGTCATGTGTCATGGTCAGTTATATCAGCAGAGAATGAAGAAAGCATTCGATAAGGTCAAGCCTCGTGTGTTCCGAGAAGGAGACCTCGTGCTCAAGAAAGTCTTGTCTTTCACGCCCGATTCCAGGGGAAAATGGACTCCAAACTACGAAGGTCCATATGTTGTTAAGAGAGCCTTTTCAGGCGGAGCTTTAATGCTTACAACAATGGATGGGGAGGATTTCACTCGTCCTGTGAATTCAGATGCAGTCAAGAAATACTTTGCCTAAAAAAAAGAGTATATGCAAATGAAAAACAGAATAGCTCGCTAAGTTGAAAACCCGAAAGGGCGGCTTAGGCAAAAATGAGCGTCTCGGTGGAGAACCCGCAAGGGTGATCCAGGCAAAAATTAGAGACATGAAAAAAAATGAATTTGCATCCCGCTAGATTGAGTACCTCACCCTGGGGCAATCTAGGCAAAAATTAGGGATTTGGCAAGTAACTTCATCCTGACAAGACTTTCTGTTCCGCAGCTGTCTTTTCGTCAAAAATTCTTGATTCGTCGTCAACTGAAGCTTCGAATACATCGAGATTCAAATTGGTAGAGAAAGGATCATTATGTTCAATGTAGCCCTCTTCCAATATATATCACTGATTTCAAATTTGTACAGATCTATGGAGTCTTGCCATTTGCAGGCTACCATTCCATCAAATAAATTTGAGCTTTTTATCCAATTATTTGCACTCTTATTTGTGTCAATTCAACAAATGTTTTGCATGTTTTAATTGATAAAATGTCATTGTTTTAAACAAATAAAATTTTTCAAATTTGTTGTTTTAAACAAAGTGAACATTCACAAGGATAGAAGGATACTTAAGAATTTCTCAGTGCTCTCCCGAGGGTGGCATGATTTCCAACAGGTAAGACATTTGTTCATATTCCTGGCATTTGGTTGTATTCTCTTTCTCCTGCTGAGTTGTTCGGGGTTGTTCCCCAAGCAGAGTGTTGTGGAAGACTTCGTTTTCCTCTCCAGCAGTATTCTCTCCCAGCATGGGTGTTTTTCCTTTGGAAGATTCGGTAATTGGTGGTTTGAAACCCAGGTACTCCGTTTCTCCCCAGTACAGTCGCTAGCGGAGTTGTTGTTACTTTCTTCAGCATGGTTGCTTTCTTTTTGAAGATTTAGTGGTTGGTGGATTGATGTCCCGGTATTTTACCACTTTCCTCAGCACGGTCGCTAGTGGAATCTGTGATATATCCCCAGGGCAGAGCGCTTGTGGAAGACTTCGTTTGCTCCAGTAGTACCCTCTTCCCCGGCCAAGTCGCCAGCGGAGTTGCTAGCTCCCCATCAGAGTGCTTAGCCTTCAGCAGAGTAGTGATTATGTTCCTCCTCAGCAGTTGTGGATGTTCTCCACAGAAGAGTCAGCATTTAGTAGTTGATCCCAGTTTTCTTCCATACCACCAGTGGGTTCTTCAGTGGATTTCCCCAGTGGAGCCGTCAGTAGATTTGTGGTTTGGTGGACTGTATTTATGCAAAATCCCCATTGGAGTTGGTGTCTCCAACAGAGTCAGGATTGTATCTGTGGTATTTCCCTCAGAGTCTCCGCCAGAGCTGGTATCTTCGACAGAGTTGCTTTTGTAGCAGTTTCTGCTTGTTGGAATCTCTGTTTCCCCAGTAGGGTTGGTTGGTAGTCCAGCATCCAGAGATTGGGTTGATTTCCTGATTGCTTTTGATCCTCAGTAGAGTGGCTTGTTGCAGAATCTACTTGTGTGATCTGTTTTTCCTTCAGTGGGTGTATTCCCGATGGAATGACTACTTGTGTTCTCCAGGTAGAGTTGCTTGTGCAGAAAATTCTACTTGGATGATCTGTTCTCCCTCAGTGGGTTGTTCCCCAGTGGAGTTGTGTAGAGTTGCTTTCATAGCAGTCTTCGCTTGTGCAGTGAATTTTGTTCCTCAGTTGATACTGAAGATCCCCCTGCAGATATCTCGGGATTTCTCCTGTTTCCCAACAGATTTGTCTTTGTGGCTGTTTATGCCTGTTGTGACTTTCTGTACTCCAGTTGGGTTGATTGTTGATCCATTACTCAGAGATTTGGAGATTTGGTGGTATCTCTGATCTTTTGCCTTCCCGCAGATCTTTGCTTTTCAGCATGTGGATCTCCAGCAGATTGGCTTTCCAGTTGGTTCTTCCCCTGGAAGTATAGTACCGAGCGTTTGATTCCTGTACCCTGTTTGTGTTAGATATGTCTGTTTTGTCAGCATTCATCAAACATAAATCACGCATATTCATGCATAATCATAAACATTCAGATATTCATGTTGCATTTTTGCCATATATCTTTTGTTTGTTGTCTCCTGTTATGGGTGATATAGATCTCCATAGTGGATCTTCCCAAGCAGATGTCGGGTGTCTAAATCTCTCCATATAGAGTCAGCCCCATAAGCAGAAAGTGTCTGTTTTTCCTTCTGCAGTTCCCCACTGAGATTATCCTCGTGGATGACGGTTTCTTCCGTTTCCTCCCAACACATATATTGGGATGGATTCTCCTATTGAGTTATATCCTCATAGGATGAGTCTTGGTTCAGTTTGTCTTTTCGGTTTGGTCCCGAATTGGCATTTGTCAACTGTTTCTCGTATTTCCCTGAGGAATAAATGAATGAATTGCCCAGTAACCGGCGTTAATTCTTTTATCCCCAGCGGAATCTTTTTGGGCCTCTACCCTTATACCGGTAGTTGTAAGTCCTATGTTCACTCTTCTTGGTGGAATTTGTGGTTATACACCTTTTATTCCCCAGCAAGAGAGTTTTGGTTTTCTACCCAATATTCGGTTGTTTTTCTGCTCTCCAGCAGTTTGTGGTTTGTTATAAACCCTATTTTGTTTCCCGTGCGGTTTTGTGATTCCTTCATTCCCCACGTGGAGTTTTGTGGTTTTCTGCCCCGTATTTGGCAGATGTAAACCCTATCTTTTTATCCTCATCAGAGTTGATGGCTACTACCCAGTATTCGGTAGTCGTAAGTCCTATCTCTTTTCCCCTAGCAGATGTAACCTTTGTGGTTCGTTCTGGTTGATGTCGGATTTTGTGCTGTTGTGGTTTTATTCCCAACGGAGTCTGTGCTTTTTGAGGATAGTTGCCGGATGCTAGCAATTTTATCCCCAGCCAGAGTTTGGTATTCTACCCCGTATTCGGTAGTTGTAAACCCTAATTTCTCCCTTTTGCAGAGTTAACCTTGTTGTTCATCCTAACCGATGATGGTTACTCTTTGTGGTTATCTTCATTCAATGTTCGATGTTGATATTCCCTCCTTACTTGTGGATAATTGCCGGTTGCTAGCAATTGTATCCCCAACAAGTTGTCTTCTGGATCATTGCCGTATGCTTGCAATGTTATTCCCTTTGAAGTCGCCAGTGGGTTCTTTCACCGTTTGCTAGTGATTTGTTCCCCAGATCATTGATTGTTTATCAATGCATCCCCAGCTAGTCCTTGTGGGTAATTGCCGGATGCTTGCAATCCATCCCCAGCGAGTCTTCTTTCATTTACCCGTTTGCTTGGTAATGATTGTTGCTCCTTTTGATTGGTCATCTTTATATACCTAGTTTGGTATCCCGATGCCTTTCTTTTCGGTCGATTTATCCTTTGTTAACCCAGTAACCGGTTGTGGATAATCTTCCATGCGAGTATTCTATCCACGTTCTGACGGTAATGGATAATATATCTCATGCACTCTTCAGTCGAAGCCTTTTGTGTTTCCCTAGTCGAGTAAGATTCGTTATTTCCCTTTGTGGAATCGAATATTTGTTTCTTGGATAATTGTCGGATGCTTGCAATTTATCCCCTTTGAGTTGTCCTTTGTTTACCCGTATGCTTGGTATCGATTGTCTCTCATTTTGGTTGACCACCTATTATATGCCCTAACCGGTATCTCTGGTGTCTCTTCCTTTTCGAGTATATTATTCACGTTCTGACGGTAATGAATAATATGTCTCATGCGCTCGTTGGTTGGAATCCTTTGTTGATTTTCCCCAGTAGAGTAAGATTCGTATTCTTTGTAGAATCGAATATCCATCCTTTAACCAGTTTGTGTTTTGGATGATGAGTGTTTTGGCAGTAAAAACCAATTCACGTTTTCGGTAGGTCACCTATTATATACCTCGGTATCCCTGGTGTTTCCTTCCATGAGAGTATGTTATCTACGTTCTGACGGTAATAGATAATATATCTTATGCGAGTATTCTATCCACGTTCTGACGGTAATGGATATTATATCTCATGCGCTCTTTGGATTTGTGTCCCTCTTTGAGTAAGATTCGTTTTCCCGTTGCGGATTCAAATGTCCATCCTGTAAGTTGATTTGCTTTTTCAAGCCCTCCTTTCGGATGATGAGTGTTTTGGCATATATACCAATTCACGCTTCGGTCGGTCACCTATTATATACCTCGGTATCCCTGGTGTTCCTTCCTTGCTGCTCCCTATTATGACCTTGGTCCCTTGTGGAGTCAGATTTTCCTGAGTGAATGTACCTTTTTAGGTCTTTCTCAGATGTTTGGTTGATTGATATCTCTCACCCTTATACCAGTCTTAGATATTCATTCTTCCCGAGTTTGTTACCCTTATACCGGTAACACCTCATCTTGTTGTTTCCCCAGGAGTCTCTTTGTTAGACCTTTCCCGGTGGAGTTTCTTGTTGTGATTTTGCCCTTTTGCTGTATTGGCGTTTTCCCCAATATATGCAAGTTTTCCCCGGCAAGGAGGTTCTTTGTGAATCGTTCCTTGGTCCGAGTCCGGATTTTTTATCCGAAGTATCCTTTGTGGATAGTTTGAGTCAGCTTGAGTCTTTCCAATGGATGTGTTTTCCTTTGGAATTCTTCTTTTCCCCAGTGTGAGTCCTTCACTCCCCAGTGAGGTCTCCAGTTCAGTCGTGTTTTGGTCACGCTGTGTCAGTTTTGTTTTTCCTAATTCAGAGTCGTGTCCTGCTCACGCATTTCTTTTTCTTTTTATTATCCCCAATAAGAGTCCTTACAAGAGTCCTGTTAGAGTCTTTGTTCCTGGTGAGTGTATTACTCCGATGGATCGTCTTTTCTTCTGTGTGAACCATATCCCCACAGAGTTTGCGTCTTTTACATGCATACATCTGCATCATGAGGTCTCTTAGGGACCAAAATTTGTCTCATTACTATTATTTAAGCCCATTCTATCGCGTCGAGATGAAGATTTCTAAACTTCACTTCTCCGGCTAGAATGACCTTAAATAGGGGCATCTGTAAGACCCCAATTTTGTCCCTAAGATCCCTCATGGCATCATGTCATATCACATCATTGCCTCAAGGATCATTGTGCATCTTGCCTCCTTTCCTTGTGGGTGGGTTATCTTTTGAGAGTGATTCTTGATCACCAAGCATGTTTTGCATTTGTATATCATTTCTTTTCATTTTTTTACTAACCAAAAGTACAAAAATATTGTCATCTAACCTTGTTACTTGCAGATGAAGCAATCTAGGTCAAGCAGTCTAAGGCAGCCATTGAGCAATAGATGGTGGCCATTCTGAAGAATTTGGGCACCATGATCATTATCAAGAGTTCATATGAGTTGTGATATCATTTTGAATCAAGATCTCAAGTGGTAGAGGCTTGGATTTCATCAGAGCATAGCTAGGTCAGTTGAAACCCTAGAAAAGTCAACACAAGTCAACTGTGCATTTAATCATGGATTTGAAGGTGGGAGATGGTTAGAGAGGCCTCATTCATGTCCATACAAGTCTCATTTGACATTTCAAACATCAACATTGAAGAATTTGAGGTCAGATGGAAACTTTCCAAAAATAGTAAGTGACCTGTAATTTCAAACTGCCAAAAATGGAAAGGTCTTCTCCTCAAGTTTACATCATCAAGCAAGCTTCAAATGAAATTTTGTCCAACATGAAAATTGAAGATCTTGCTCTCACCTTTCCAAAAAGTCCAAGAACATGAATTTCTCATTTGTGGTTGAAAAGTTATGGATCAATCATTGTCAAGTGAATTTGAACTTCAAGCTTGCATAACTTTTGAACCAAAAGGCCAATTGAAGTGGTTCTTCTTGCAACATTTCCATCTTGATATGCACTATCCAAATCATGCATTACATTTCATCAATTCTCATCACAAAAATATTGGATTTTTCACTTGATTTCATTTGAATTTTTTGGAGGGAAAGTATCAATTTGAAAATGGTGCATTGTTTTCATTTCCAACCAATCACATTTGCTTCAAAACAGATTTTGAAATGCATTTCCAAGCTAGCTCGGTTACTATTCCATTGCCATGCATGCATAAAGGGTGATTTTGCCATTTTGCATCAACATTCCAATTTCATTAATCCTTGGGGTTTTGGCTAAGCATGATTAACAAGCTTCATTAACAGTGGATATATAAAGCTAATCATAACAGAAAATCACAACAACAACTTCACAAACTCAGATCTGAAAATTTTCATCTCAACTTTCTCTCAACTTTTCATCGAATTTCTTGATATCCTTTGCTTGTTTCTTGAATTGTTCATCATCTACAAGCATTGTTGAGGATTATTGAAGCAGGATCTTGAAGAATTCAAGCTAAATCGTGGACTGTTGAACATTGCATCATCCATGGCAGTTGAGATTTCTGGACCAATCGAGCATTGCTGAGCTGTTCTTCATCATCCATTCATCTATCCAAGCAGTGTAGAGCATCTGTTTCGCATTTCCAGGCCTTGAATCAAGCAAATTAACTTCTGCATCTTCATTGAGGTTAGATTTCGAATGCTCTAATTCATGAAATTATGATATGCATCTTGTAGATCTCTCATTGCTGATCATGCTGAACTTTAGATCTATTGATTTCATGCAATATTGAAGTAGTTATGTTGATTTTTAGTTTGATTGATAAAACTTTCTTTGCTCGATTCTTTTAATGTGTGCTGAATTAGATGAAATAAATGCTGGATTGATGATGTGTGTTGAAGGACGATTCCATTGATATATGTTTGGTAGATTTCTGTGTTGATTTGTTCTTGGTGATGAAGAACACGATGAACTGAATGAGCTTGCTAGGGTTTATGATTCCAGAACGTATTTGATCCATTTTCCCGTGTGTTTGCATGTGTTTTGGTGTTAGTACTCATGTGTTGGTCCAAATGCCGGCTTCTGATTGGCCAGCGTTTCAATTAAATGAAACGCAACGTTTAACCTGGCGCCACAATTTGAATGCATGCGTGGTTCGATTCCGGACCAAAGCATTTTCCATTTTGGCTTTTGCATTTTCATTCAATTATGCTTTCCATGTTCATGCTACTTCATCATGCATTTTTTAATTTTCCTCTTCATTAAAAAATTCATAACTCAAAAAATACTCATCCAAATCACATGAGATTTTTTGCACAATGATCTTCATGATGTCTTCTATTTTATGGATATTTTACAGAATTTGTGCACGGTTGAAAATATTTTTGGCCTAGGGTTTATGTTTGCATGTCATACCTTGCACCTTGCTTGCTATTTTCTTTGTGAAATGATGATGGTTAATCCAATGAACATGAAAATTGACATGCATAAACTAGACATCCTAATGGTCATTTTGGTATATAGTTTGCATTTTTCTCATTTATGGATGTTGAGTTATGATGTGATAAATGGAGGTGTGACAATGTGTGTCACACCATTTTCTTGTTCAACTTGCTGATTTTATTTACCATGCCAAATTAATGCCAAATGATCTGAATTTTTGCATGATTCTCCTTCTGGATGTTAAGATTGATCATGAATTTTTGTAGAATTTTTAGGTCTATTTCTGATTTGTTTGGGATTTTCTTTGCTGGTTAGTCATGTTTGGACTTTTGATGAGTGTTGAACTTAGATGATTTGTGAAATGCTTATGCTTTATCATATGAACTTGAAATTTTGCACATTGATTCTAGACACATTGAAGTTTATTGTGGCTTTGGTTTGAATCATTTATCATTTGTCATTTCTGTTTTAGTATTGCCTTAAGTTGATGTATCAATTTGTGCTTCTTTTGAGCTTGTTTATGCTTACCATGACTTGGTGAATTTCTTTGACTTGCTTATACTTGTCCAAATGCCATGATTTTTGGTGTGTTGATCATTTGATGTGTGCTGTTTAGCCATGATGTTTCTTGAGATTTATTGAGCCATTCTGGAATTAATATGCCTTGGTTTATTCTGTTGCTTCAATGAGCTCTCAACTTGCATACTTTGACATGATTTGTTTATGAAATGAAATTGGTGAATGATATTGACATGAGACCACTTGGATGGTGTTCTAATTTGATTAATCTTGATTCTTGTCAATTTTCATGTTCTGTTTTGGAATATTTCTACTTCTTTGACCCTAGGCTTTGGCCTAAGGGTTTGCTTCTCATGTTTGAGTTTGTTTTCAGGTTAAGAAGCACATGGCCATAAGGAGATTAGTTCACATTGCTTGAGTTGGTTATTTGATGGTTATTGGCTAACCTTGAATTGTTTTGTAGGATGCTTTGAGCTCATTTGAATTAAGCTTGTGCCTTGCACAATGTTGCCTTACTTGTTTGATTGTATATTGTCTGTTGACTGTTGGATTATCTGTTTGACTTTTTGAATTGTATACTGATTTGTTTGATGTTTCCACAGGTACATTAGTTGCTTAAGTTCATTTTGAACTTGCTTGGTTGCTTAACCAATTAGGTATAACATCTCTTCTTCATGTAGTCTGGAAGACCTGGCTTGTTATGTAGCCAGGCACCTGTCTGAAGTCCTCCTTAAGAGGCAATGTTTGTGATTGTTTATCTTTGTCCCCAAGCAGGAAAAGTCCTTTTGATAAGGCAATTGGTAGATAAAAGAGATGTGTAGTCCATCTCCTACTATTCTGTGTGTCATCCCTTTGCTCATATTACATGTTAATGCATTGTGGATCTTAACCCAAGATCTATAGAGTCATTCACTTGTGGAGAGAGTTCCAACTTTCTGAACTCCCACACCTTCTATCATTTGAAGCTCTCCCTGACCAGGGATAAGAGCCATGAGGCACACCCCTCATATCCTTTTCATCTGCTTCACCTTAACCCTCAATGTTAAGGTTAAGAGCACCACTTACCCCATTCCAGTTGACTTTAAAGTCTAACCCTTGTTTGAGCCTAATTGCTTGTATATAGTGGGTGCTAATTGACTTTGTTTGATTGATTGCTTGATTCATCTGTACATGTTTGCTTGTTTGCCTTTGTGCATTTATCATCAGTAATTGTTCATTAGTGCATGATCATCATTTCATATCTTTGTGACACATCTTTGTTTGTCCATTGAGGAATCAGTTGTAAGTCCATTCATTGGCCATTGTTCCTATGATTTGGAAGGGATTGAGTGTAAGACCATTTCATTGGCCACTTATATCCTCTTTGCTTAGTGCTTCTGTTTGTTTGTTGTATGTGAGGATTCAATTGTAAGTCCATGTTGTTGGCATTTGTATTCCTATGATCATCCTTTGGAGATTAGAGTAGGTCCAGATAGATTGGCATCTGATATCCATGTTTTGTTGTCTGTTTTGTGAGATTGGTATAAGTCCATTTATTGGCATCCGGTATCGTTGTTTTGTTTTAGGAGATTGGTGTAAATCCATTTATTGGTATCCGGAATCCGCTTTTGTTTGTGAGATTGGTATAAGTCCATTTATTGGCATCCGGTATCATTGTTTTGTTTTAGGAGATTGGTGTAAATCCATTTATTGGTATCCGGTATCCGCTTTTGTTTGTGAGATTGGTATAAGTCCATTTATTGGCATCCGGTATCATTGTTTTGTTTTAGGAGATTGGTGTAAATCCATTGATTGGTATCCGGTATCCGCTTTTTGTTTGTGAGATTGGTATAAGTCCATTTATTGGCATCCGGTATCATTGTTTTGTTTTAGGAGATTGGTGTAAATCCATTTATTGGTATCCGGTATCCGCTTTTGTTTGTGAGATTGGTATAAGTCCATTTATTGGCATCCGGTATCATTGTTTTGTTTTAGGAGATTGGTGTAAATCCATTGATTGGTATCCGGTATCCGCTTTTTGTTTGTGAGATTGGTATAAGTCCATTTATTGGCATCCGGTATCATTGTTTTGTTTTAGGAGATTGGTGTAAATCCATTTGTTGGTATCCGGTATCCACCTTTGTTTGTGAGATTGGTGTAAGTCCATTGATTGGCATCCGGTATCACCTTGCTTTTTATTTGCTTACTTGCTTTGTTGCTCATTCCAAAGGACACACTTGAATCATCTTCTATATGATTTCAAGAGGTGAACTTCTAGGAAGTTTTACACTCCTTCATCCACATTCCTTTTTGTTTCAAAACTCCCTTCTCACTTGTTGACTTTTCAAACTTGTAAATACATAGTGTGCAAACATTTTCATGTCTTTTCAAATTAGAAACCTGGACCCTAAGTCCTTGACTTTTCAAACCCCATTTCATAACACTTCTTTGAATTGAATACTAATAATACTTTGACCATCCTTTTGTGAATAGTCATAATCAATTAACTTCATCCATTCAATTGTTTTGTGGCTTTGTACATTGTTGATATGTTTTCATACATCAGCCATATGTTTCAATTCTCATAGTGGTTGATGTAAATCTCACCACATCCTTAGTGAGTTGATTGTAAGTCTTCCATACTTATTATAGGGTTAACCCCTCACTAGTATGTTGAAGCTATCCTCGCATGGTGGATTGTTGGTATTGGTTGAGTTTTCTCCCGTTGAGAATGAAAAGCCTTAGTGCTCTTATTTTAAAATGAACCCACTGATATTTTGGAAATCTTTTAGCCGAACTACGGCGTTTTGATCCTTTACCTTTTTATGGAAAGGTACGTAGGCAACGGGTTCATCCGTTCAAACATAAAAATAATAAATTGTATATTCTTTTCTCATCTTCCCAATCATGTTTGCACAATATGTCATAAATAAATAAACTTTTTATACAACAAGATTGAAAAGGGATCCCTAGGAGTACCTAGGACGTTTTGGGTGCCTAACACCTTCCCATTGCGTAATTTACCCCTTACCCAGATTCTCTGATCTTTTCATTAGTTTTCTATGTGTAAAACTTCTTAGGCTTTTGTTCGATTTTTGGCCAATCCTTTGGATAAATAAAAGTGCGGTGGCGACTCGATTTCTTTATATGCTTTGCTTATGGTTTAATTAATAAGTCATATAGTGACGAATACACCGCTACAAGTTGCACCGAACTAGGTTAACAATTGCTTGTGTCTCTTGCATTACTGTTCTTTATCTTTTATCCTGTTTGTATTGTTCAAATATTAGTGTCATGACATTACCTTCGACATCTCATATCTGATACCAGAATTTCATATCTGACACATACATTGTTATTGTCCAGCCTTAGATAGGCATGACTTCTACATAAGGCTACTTATAATTGCTTAACATAGCACTAAATTGTTCTGACACAATTGACTAACCGTTAACTCCTAATATTAATTCTTGCTCTTTACATTATTGTCATTTATTTCTTTCCATTTAATTCAAGTGATTTAAGTTTATGTCATTTAGCATTATGTCATTTACTTTATGCACTTTAATTTTATGTCTCATTAATCATTGAAGCGCCGCGAAAAATACAATGTCGCCACCGGATTTTATTTATTCCAATGGAAAGGGAAAATAGCGATAAAACCCCAAATTAGAGAAATGGTCTCGCAACCAAGAGCGGATTCGGAAGTCGGTTAGGCAAGGGGAAGGTATTAGCACCCCTCACATCCATGGTACTCCATGGGAACCACTTGCTCGTATCAAATGCGTATGGATGTTTACTTATATGTAAGTTGCTTGCTATCGGGAATGAGATGAGAGATGAGATGGGAGAGAAAATAAGTTTTAAGTTAGTGTGCTCGCCAAGGATTTGGGCCCTTGTGCCTACGTATCCCCATACGTGCAATAGGGAAGTCAGAGCTTCGTAGTTCGGCTCAAAAAATGGCGTATTTGTTTGGTTGTTTTTACTGAACAATATTGACGTTCGCGTGCTACTGTTCACTTGCTTGTATACTCTGTCATGGGAACAAAAAGTATTTGCTTGTTTGCGGTAAAGTGGAGACGTTTGGTTCACACTCTAGCAGTTCAACATTACTTGATCGCACATGGAGGCTTAAGCTTCGTTCACGGTAGAACGGAAGTAACACGTCCTTATTGAAAGGTTTTGAAGAGAGTGCGCTAAGGCAAAAGATGATTTGATTTGTTAGGGTCGATTTTATGCATGGAGACAAGCATTAAACCCTTGGCTAGATACAGTCAACGGTCCAATAACTTGGGAGTTGAGAGGACAACATGGTCCTAACCACTCTTTTTCATCCAAAAAAGAGATTTGATTATGAAAGGAGTTTGGCAAGTTTAATCGTTGGAACTTAGAGGGAGACAAGTCTCTAACCCTTGACTAAGTACAGTCAACAATCAAAGTAGTTGGGAATCGAGAGGACAATGGAGTCCTAACTATTCTTTTTCTTCCTCATAGCGCCTAGATTTAACTTATTTGAATGATTAGATGTTTTAAGGGGGAAAGTCAAGTGTCGGGTCCTCAGGCTAGGTACGGCCGACAACCTAATTACTTGAATGTTGTGTACAAACACGTACACCCCATTTGCATTCCACTTTATTATGAAAATATTTTGAAAAAGAAACTTGACGTTGAATCAAGTGTTTTGAATTTATTATGAAAATAGTGAGTGAAGAAAGGAGGTAAGAGATAGAATTGTTCGAGAATAGAATGGAGAAGATATGAATAAAAGATCATGGAGTGAATGGAGAATGATTGACATTGGATCAAGCATTTACGTTGCAATGGTGTGAGTTTTATTTGGAAAACAACTTGACGTTGAATCAAGTTTCTTTTGTTTCTTTTGAAAAATGCTTTGTTTATCGTTTTGTATTTTATCTTGGTTATTAACCTGTATGGTGAACTAAGCTAGAAAGCAATAAAGCTAAGCTATTACATGATTAGGGGGAGGGGGAACATTTAACCTATAATGGGGGATCTATCCACACAATACAATGGAAAGGAAATGAAAGGAAAATACAAGTTACAAACTACTAAACTATGTACCATGCCTAAGGCATACAAGTGACATGGTACTTCAAACAATACAAAGTTATCGGATGAAATGGAATGGTTAGGAGTATGGCTAGCTAAGAGTGAGCTTGCTTCTCCAAGTCATATGTGACAACACAAAACAACAAACGAGTTAGCATGAATGAGAATGATGCAATAATATGTAAGTACATACAATGGTTAGAATCGATTCAAAAGGTAGTGGATTAATCCATGAAAAACAATCAAAGATCTATCCTATGATCAAGGGAAATGAAACTAAGCATACAAAGTATTCATTACCTAAATTGAAATGGGATTTTCAATTTAATCAAAGTGATCATAAACCAAGGAAACGATTAAAAGGACAATTAAAATGACTATTATTTCTAAGAGTCTAAAATCTATCTAAACATGAATTAGGATAAAAATCAATCAAATGGAAAATTCACAATCTAAATCAAGAGTTGAATTCTAATCTACATGATTACACAAATCAAATTGAGTGGAAATTAACCTAAGGTTTAATCATGGTAAAATCAATATCCAACCATCTTAATCCACACAAAATCCACAAAATGAAATAATCAAAATCTATTACCCAAAATTCTAATCAAGGCATGGTTAATCAAATGAGTTTTAATTTTGGAAAATTAAGAAAAATTAAATCTAATCTAAAGTTCGATTAAACCTAATTTCTAATTAACCATCTAATCCTAATTAACCCATGAACTATGCTAATTATTCACTAAAACTATGTCAATTCCTAATTTTTTCTAAAACTAAGAATTTCAAACTAACAACAACAAGACAAAGGAAGCATCATGATTAACCAAAGAACTGAGATTAATAAATAAATTAACATCATTAAGGATCAATTAAGCGAGATTAATATTGAGCCAGAGGGGTGTTACCGATGGAAGAGGGGTAGGAATGTTATGGCCCAATCTCAAAAAACCTTGCACATGCCAAAACCTGGTTGTACTTGAATTGAGCAAAACATCCATCAAACCAATCCCTATGTGTAACCCGAAAAATCTGACTCAAAAGCTTCTTCCCCAAATCAAGATTCCGCCCAAAAGCACGAATGGAAATTCGAAACCCGTGCTTTCTCCACCAAAATCAGATTAATCTTCCTCTTTCTTGCTCCATCCTTAACCCACGCTTAGGTCTCGACACTGTTTCCGATCCTCACGTATGAACAATCACATAACCAACAACAATGAACGCGATACTCACCTCGATGTTCGGTATGGTCTTCAACTCTTGGTTGATCAGGATCTGTGTGCGGGCGTGACGTTATCGTTGAAGAGCAAATGATGGTTCATTGTTGATTACGGATGAAGGAGCTTGATTCGTTCGGGTGCGCCTCCGTCGTCGAATAGAGATGAAGCTGGAGGCTCATCGATTTCGCAACGAGGGATGACGAAACCTCAGCGTTATGAAGAATCCGGAAGTTATCGCGTAGTGAAGCGTTGTTGATGAATGACGAAGAATTAAATCGTTCCCTCGTTCTTCTTGTCCCCTCGATTATTAGAAGGTGAGCGTACTTCAACTCTATTTTCTTCTTCTTCAACTCGGTTCGCAGATCCGTTTTCTGTTTCGTTGTTCTATGGATTCGTGTTGTTGTGTATTTGAGGAAAGGATTCTGAACTGAGTTATGGTTGCAGGTTTTTTCACCAAATGGAAGGTTTCTTTTGGATTCTGTTTGTAAGGTGAAGGGTGAAGCCGCGTGAGAAGAAGAGTGGAGAGAAGATGGATAATGAGGTTGAAGAAATTGGTTATGGAGGATGACGAAGGATGAATGAAGTTAGAAGTTTGGAGGATGAAGTTGTGAATTGTTGAATGATGGGAAAGATGATGGAGAGCTTGAATTGAAGATGGAGGATGGTTATTATAGGAGAGTAAGGTTAGAGAGATGGTTGGTTATGACAGTTGGAAGTAGTTAGAGTCAATGACAGTTGGCGACAGTTGGAATTGGTTAGGTGGTTAGGACGGTTGAAGACAGTTAGAAAGTGATTCTGTTATGGAGTTAGAAATTTGTTATGAAAACAGTTAGTTGAAGAAGAGTGTGAAAGTTTGTTATTGGGGTTAGTTAATCCTTGAAGGGTATTGAAGCTAGAGGAAGATTTTTGAAGTTCAAGTGAGGAGAGAAAACCCAATTTGTTCTGTTATGGGAAGAGGTAGAGTTTCGGTTCGGCTTAATGTGGATTTCTGTTAGAAGTTTAGTTAAAGGGTTGTTGACAGTTGGGGGTTTGTTAGCAAAATTTAGTTGGGAATTTGGAAGGTTATTTTCTGGTTTTGTTCTTAATATTCCCATTTTCGTTGGAGTTCTGTTACTCTTTTCTTTCCCACTTCCATGGTCTGTTTTCTCCTATCACAATCTCCTTTTTTTTATTTCCTACAGAGTTTCCCTCAGTTTTGATCGTTGTTGCTGCGGTTTAATGGTTACCTTGTTTCGAAATGAACTGTGACAAGAGTTCATTTGCCTGAAGCATTTCATATGTCCGCAGGTAGGTGGGAACGTTTCACACCGGTCATGCATAACACCTTTTCTCCTCCAGTGCGACGGTAAGACTTCTCGTGATTAGATTACATGTCCGTAACATTCTGAATTTGTTCCATATTGCAATCTAGTGTGTGCTAGATGTCCCACTTATACATGATGCAGGCGACTTACGGTAAGGTCGAACTTCATCCCCTTCCTTACCTAGCTGAATAGTAGGCTTGGAATTGCTTGAAAATTACATATTCTAGTAATTGCCATATATGATTTTTGGTTTGGACTTTGGACTTAGTTGTGTTGTCTCTACAGGTTATGAAGCTCTTCATTGGCTGTCGTGGTTAATTGAGTTTAATGAAGTGCATTGGCTATGGAACCTTGAAACGCATTGGCTGCCATGGTGGAACACTTTGATTTGGATTGCTCATGTTTTGGACCTTGAAGATGTATTTGAAATTTTGTAATTGGTGTTAATTGAAATTAATTTGGAAATTGAGATTATCATGAAATTAATGTATTATGGAAATTGAAAGTATTGCAAATGATTATTGAATCAAATGGTATATGTATTGTAGTTTCACAATGTCATGATCGTGAATGGATTGAAAAATCAAATTGAAATGAGATTGTTTGTTGTTTGAACTTTGTTTATGGGATTTTGATAGTGATTTTTGGAATTGAAGATTGTATGGACATTGAATAGCCTTGGCAAATAGTTCAATGATGGAAATGAACATGAACTGAAAAATGGAAATGTATGGTTCGAGACCGGTTTATGATGCTTAAATGACTTAAATGAATAAAATGGTTTTGGTTCAAAATTGTGATTTGGTTAATTGGTTATGAAATTGGATTTGGTTAATTGGTTAAAAACATGTAACATAGAAATTGGAATATAACTAAATGGCTTAATGAACATGGTTTTAAAGCATGGATTTGGTTTTGGGCTTAAATGGTTAATGAACAAAAATTGGATTTAAAATGGACAAGGGTTTATGGATATTTGGTTTTAGAATGTGGATATGGGTTAGATGGTTGACTTTGGTCAACTGGTTGACCAAAAAGTCAATAGTTGACTAAAAGTTAACTTAGGCAACAATGTGTATTTTTGGGTGGAATGAATACGGATACGATCGAAAATCCAATGTTCTTAAACCAAAATAAAACATGTCAATCCAAGACTTGAAATCCACACAGACACCACCCAAGCAAAAATGAATACTCAACCAAGCAATTGACTGTAGCACCTTGAATGAATTCTAGCTAATGGATCAGAATCAAGAATCTTGAGCAAACAACTGAGTCATTTAATGAACCAAATGAATCAGACGCAACCTCCCTGAATTAGGGTTTCCACTACGCTCCCTGGTGAACATCCTTGAACCCATGATTTCATGCCTTTTTCAAATGCAAGTGGAATGCGTTATGATGGATATGTAGATGAGATGAGATGAATGCTTATCAGGATATGCGAATGTTCAGGGTTAGTGACCTAGATGAACTTGTGAAAGGTAGGGTGAATTTTGGGTATGACAGCTGCCCCTATTTAATCTTCTTAAACTTGAATGTATGGATAGTAGCAGCTTCTAGACATTCAAGGTAGGAGAGGATTAAATACTAGAATATCGAAAATTTACCCACAGGGAACAAATGCAATATGAAGATTGGTCACAAAGGAATTCTTCACTGAGATATAGGGTGAATAAACAACTTTTGTGCAGGCAGCTGCTGGGGATTGAAATGTTATTTGATCGAAGGATATTTACGGAAGGTTAGAGATGCATGACGTATGCATGATGCTGATGCAATGTGATTTATTCTTATTTTTCAACAGGCTCTCTGTTTTTTTTTGTGAGCAAGCTTTTCATTTTTCTTTGTACCTTTTTTTTCTTTTCAAAACTCTTAGGCAAGCACTGAGAACATTTTTCCGCCGGGAAGAAATGGGTGAAAGATTTTTTGAAACATGTTTACCAAGTGGAACCTAGACTTTAATTTTTGTTTATGACTGAGAAGAAAGAAAGGGAAGGAGACCAAACACCATTCGTCTTTACTAAAGGATGAGTTCCGAAGTTGACTTTATCGGAGAGAGGTAAAAAGGGTAAAAGGAGGGGCTCTGAAGTTAACCTTATCGGAAAGAGAAGAAATGGATCCCGAAGTTAACCTTATCGAGGAGAGAAGGGAAGTATCCTGAAGTTAACCTTATCAGGAAGAGAAAAATGGATCCTGAAGTTAACCTTATCAGGAAGAGAAGAGAAGTATCCTGAAGTTAACCTTATCAGGAAGGCAAGAAATGGATCCCGAAGTTAACCCTATCGGGAAGAGAAGAGATGGATCCTGAAGTTAACCTTATCAGGGAGAGAAGAAACGAAAACGGGCTTCCGAAGTTAACCTTATCGGAAAGAGAAGGAGTGGATCCTGAAGTTAACCTTATCAGGAGAGAAGAAATGGATCCCGAAGTTAACATTATCGGGGGAGAAGAGAAGTTTTCGAAGTTAACCTTATCGAAAAGGGAAGAAATTGTCCTGAAGTTAACCTTATCATCAAGAGAAAAAGTTTCCGAAATTAACCTTATCGGAAGGGAAGAAGGGGTCCTGAAGTTAACCTTATCAGGAAGAGAAGAAAGTTCCGAAGTTAACCTTATCGGAAGGGAAGAAGGGGTCCTGAAGTTAACCTTATCAGAAGAGAAGAAAGTTCTGAAGTTAACCTTATCGGAAGGGAAGAAGGGGTCCTGAAGTTAACCTTATCAGGAAGAGAAGAAAGTTTCCGAAGTTAACCTTATCGGAAGGGAAGAAGGGGTCCTGAAGTTAACCTTATCAGGAAAAAAAGAAAGTTCTGAAGTTAACCTTATCGGAAAGGGAAGAAGGGGTCCTGAAGTTAACCTTATCAGGAAGAGAAGAAAGTTTCCGAAGTTAACCTTATCGGAAGGGAAGAAGGGGTCCTGAAGTTAACCTTATCAGGAAAAGAAGAAAGTTTTCGAAGTTAACCTTATCGGAAGGAAGAAGGGGTCCTGAAGTTAACCTTATCAGGAAAAGAAGAAGTTTCTGAAGTTAACCTTATCAGAAGGGAAGAAGGGTTATAGCCAAATGACTCACTCTAAAGTGAATGGAAGGATTGGTCAACATATTCAACTTGCAAAGACACACAGGAATGTTTAATTGTGTATATTCGACACGGTTGGGGTATGGTTTGGTCAATTGAACTGGACTTACAAACGTTCTCCCGACTGGGACCGAACGCCGCAGGGTATTGAAAGAGGGTTTATCCACCAGGTTGGATTCTAGGAAAGTGCCGACGAAAATGGGCTATTGAGTAGTGCCAAGAGAGTTTTGGACTTGTTTCTTTCTCATTTAGAGAGCTCATGATTATATTAAATGATATGCATGAGATGATATGAATTATGCATGACTTGTTTATGCATGGTATGAGGGTCCACGGATGCCCCAAGTTTAGGCGTGGTGTGCCCTGAATAGCGACACATCTGCTCGGGGTTACAAGGCTTCTGACATATGGGTGTGAGCTGCATCTCGCTGACTCCCTTACATCTGACTTCTTGAAATTTGAGCAAGATCTTCTGATGCCCC